>NC_083588.1:11032111-11107111 GCF_027579695.1 Neoarius graeffei
AATTATTCAGACACTCCAACGCCCCCCCTAAAAAAAATTGGATCTGCACGATTCAGCCGTGAAAAAGGCGCATCCGCCGTTTGCATCCCTGTTTAAACTCATAGGTTAACTGACTTTAACCGGCTAATGAGGCTCGGTGGTCGGTCAAGATTTTTTTTAGTTTTCGCCATCCCTACTATGGATTGGCCTTTCAAAGGCATATATGAGCCAAAAAGATCAAACATTGTTATAGACTAGGCCAGGGTAGTAGGGCTAGGCATAGCCATTTTAAACGTTAGAGATCAAGCGGACTAACGGCCACAAACACTGTACTGTCGAGTTTCTAAGTATGCAGTTATCATTCAATCCGAAAATCAACTTAACAGATGTACTAGGAGTATTGAATTAGAAGATTACACCTACCTGATATGACGTGTTCACTACAAATTCGGCTGGTAGAACTGGGGTACCAGTTTTCTCTTCGCACAGCGGACACCCATTTTGCGCGTCTCTCCTCGTCTGCGGGGAATCTATAAAATGACAGGCCCTCCTTTTGGCCCTGTCTATTGGTACAACCAAATGCTGAACAAGATATAACCATTCTCGAAAGATCTACTCCCACACACTTGATAATTAGAACGTGTTCGTCTAAGGTCTATGCGCGGCCTTTCGTCCAAGATGGCAGATAAACAAATATCACGTAACCTCGTGACGTCACGTGCACGCTCTCTATAGGCTTACACACACCACTTTGCTTTATGGGGACCAACCAAGTCTCAAAGAAGTCAAGCATTATTGGGACATTTGCTCCTCAGACAGACATACATGTTTTTATGGACATTCACACTAACACACACCACTCAGTTTTATGGGGACCAACCAAATGTACCAAAGAAATCATGTAATTATACCATATTTGGGATATTTTAGTCCTTATAAAGGCCTTTACACAAATGCGCGCGCACCCACCCACCCACACACACACCTTATGGGGACCAACCAAATGTCTAAAAGAAGTTGAGTATTCCTATCATAAATGGCATGTTTGGTCCTCATGTAGGCTCACACACACACACACACACACACACACACACACACACACACACACACACACACACATATATCTTGGCCTTATGGGGACCAACCAAATGTCCAAAAGAAGTTGAGTATTCCTATCGTAAATGGCATGTTTGGTCCTCATATAGGCTTACACACACACACACACACACACATATCTTGGCCTTATGGGGACCAACCAAATGTCCAAAAGAAGTTGAGTATTCCTATCGTAAATGGCATGTTTGGTCCTCATATAGGCTTACACACACACACACACACACACACACACACACACACACACACACACACACCACTTTGCTTTATGGGGACCAACCAAATGTTCCAAAGAAATTATGTATTTCTAATATAATTGGAATTTTTTGGTCCTGATTAAAAGCTTTTACACACACACACACACACACACACACACACACACACACACACACACACCACTTTGCTTTATGGGGACCAACCAAATGTTCCAAAGAAATTATGTATTTCTAATATAATTGGAATTTTTTGGACCTGATTAAAAGCTTTTACACACACACACACACACACACACACACACACACACACACACCACTTTGCTTTATGGGGACCAACTAAATGTCCAAAAGAAGTTGAGTATTCCAATCATAAATTGAATGTTTGGTCTTCATATAGGCTTACACACACACACACACACACACACACACACACACACACACACACACACACACACACACACACACCACTTTGCTTCACGGGGACCAACCAAATGTTCCAAAGAAATCATGTATTTCTAAAATAATTGGAATTTTTTTGGTCCGGAGAAAGGCTTTCTCACACACACTCACACACACACACACACACACACACACACACACACACACACACACACACACACACACACATATATCTTGGCCTTATGGGGACCAACCAAATGTCCAAAAGAAGTTGAGTATTCCTATCGTAAATGGCATGTTTGGTCCTCATATAGGCTTACACACACACACACACACACACACACACATATCTTGGCCTTATGGGGACCAACCAAATGTCCAAAAGAAGTTGAGTATTCCTATCGTAAATGGCATGTTTGGTCCTCATATAGGCTTACACACACACACACACACACACACACACACACACACACACACACACCACTTTGCTTTATGGGGACCAACCAAATGTTCCAAAGAAATTATGTATTTCTAATATAATTGGAATTTTTTGGTCCTGATTAAAAGCTTTTACACACACACACACACACACACACACACACACACACACACACACACACCACTTTGCTTTATGGGGACCAACCAAATGTTCCAAAGAAATTATGTATTTCTAATATAATTGGAATTTTTTGGACCTGATTAAAAGCTTTTACACACACACACACCACTTTGCTTTATGGGGACCAACCAAATGTTCCAAAGAAATTATGTATTTCTAATATAATTGGAATTTTTTGGACCTGATTAAAAGCTTTTACACACACACACACACACACACACACACACACACACACACACACACACACACACACACACACACCACTTTTCTTTATCGGGAACAGCCAAATGCTCCCACACTGTCTCTCTCTCTCTCTTTTCTCTGTATTTTCATTCTTACTATGTGTGTGTGTATGTGTGTGCGCGCGTGCACTTTTTGTGTGTGTCTGTATATTCCATGAGATCATCACATTTAAATTTACGCTAAGTAAAACGTTCCTTTAAACCCTGATGCTAAATGTCATATTTTTATCATATTAAAACGAGTAAATATGTGGAGCTGCGGTTTGAATGATCTTGACATGTGAGTGTTCAGCAGTGAGTCACAAATGCCGACTGACAAATGATGTCAAATCAAAATGATTTTGGAACACTCATGAAGAAATTAATATTGGAAGAAAAAAAACTTCATCTTGACTCAAGTTCTGCAAAGTCTAAAAATAAATGAATGAAATGTGTTCTTTAACAAAAAAAGTATAATCATTAATTATAATGTTTTTGTAAGGAGAGATTTATGGAAGGAGTCTACAGTGTCGGTGCTTTGTAACACTGAGTAAATTTTCCACCTCTTCAGGATGTTGAATTTTCCAGTTTCTCTGTAACAAGACATATATATAATGTATACACACACACACAATTATCAAGCTCCAGAGAAGTGAGTGAGGGAACGACTGTTTGTAGCTGCTATAACATAAGTAATACCAGGACTGACTTGTTTTGTGGATGTTCCACAACATGAAATGTCCCTACAAATGGATAAAAAAAATATCGCATGATACAACATCTCATCTCATCTCATTATCTGTAGCCGCTTTATCCTGTTCTACAGGGTCGCAGGCAAGCTGGAGCCTATCCCAGCTGACTACGGGCGAAAGGCGGGGTACACCCTGGACAAGTCGCCAGGTCATCACAGGGCTATGATACAACATAAATGAAAAATTGCAATATTTGGCAAATTGTTATGCATATAGAAAAGGGATAAAACATTTACTGTTATTGGAAAATAGTCAAATTTTTTCATTGATCATTTTCCTATAACAGCATACACAAACACACAACTTTTCTTTATGAGGACCAACCAAATATCAGAAGTTGAAAAGTTCTTTAACATATATTCCAATTATAACAGGAACATATGGTCCTCAGAAAGGCACAAAGCCTTTTCTCATCGTATTTTCCTTCTGAGGACCAGGAGGTTTGTCCCTGTTATATGCTTGCTTGGTCCCCACAATACTGTTGTGTGACCGGTCCCCATTAATACACACATAACATAGACACAGAACAGGATAAAGAGTATGACATGTTGTTCTACAATAAATATATATTTTTGAGACCCCTCTTTTTCCCCCCATGAAGGAAACAACTCCTCCACACACACGCGCACCCACACACAGGGGAAAAAGAGGGGTTTCTGATGTTGGCTGTGGGAGATATTTTTTTTGAAACTTGTTTTAAACTGCTAAATATTGCTTTTGGATCATTTTCAATTGGCTGTGTGTGTGTGTGTGTGTGTGTGTGTGTGTGTGTGTGTGTGTGTGTGTGTGTGTGTGTGTAAAACCTCAGATTCTTACTCAGATACAGACACAGTCAACATCTCTCTCTCTCTCTCTCTCTCTCTCTCTCTCTCTCTCTCTTCCATCTCCTGGGTTACAGGTCTGTCAGTCTACCTCTTTATCTTTCCTCATTTCTTCTCTCCTTCGCTTCTTTCTCTTTATCCTGTCTTTCTTCATTCCTCTATTTCTTTCTTCCTTTTCCTATCTTCCCTCTAAGGTCATTCAGAAAGAGAGAGAGAGAGATAGAGATATGGACGGACATCAAAATACAGAGATCATATTCCATTTTGGTCTCTGCTTATCTACTGTTTCATTCATCCTGTGTTGACCCCCCCCCCCCAAAAAAAAAAAAAAAAAAAACATTAACTTGCATGGAACCAGAAGGTCTGGTGTCAAATGTGTGTGTGCGTGTGTGCGCGCGCGTGTGTGCAACCCTGTCCAATCTATTGCAGAACTCACATTCCTGTTAGCTATTACACACACACACACCCCATGTGTGTGTGTGTGTCTGTGTGTGTATATCCTGCATTTCCAGGTCCTGAACTTTTTCGAGTAAGAATTCCCTCCACAGCTGAGAGACACATTCTGGAAACTTTACACACACACACACACACACACACACACACACACACACACACACACACACACACACACAGAGTTGGTGAATCTGTGGCCGGAAACTTTGATAAACCTGCTGTTAGTGGAAATGAGTGAGCAGCACTGAGCCTGATTAACAGCTCATTTACATCACATTCTCTCTCTCTCTCTCTCTCGCTCACACACACACACACATGATCTCATCTCATCTCATTATCTCTAGCCGCTTTATCCTGTTCTACAGGGTCGCAGGCAAGCTGGAGCCTATCCCAGCTGACTACGGGCGAAAGGCGGGGTACACCCTGGACAAGTCGCCAGGTCATCACAGGGCTGACACGTAGACACAGACAACCATTCACACTCACATTCACACCTACGGTCAATTTAGAGTCACCAGTTAACCTAACCTGCATGTCTTTGGACTGTAGGGGAAACCGGAGCACCCGGAGGAAACCCACGTGGACACGGGGAGAACATGCAAACTCCACACAGAAAGGCCCTCGCCGGCCACGGGGCTCGAACCCGGACCTTCTTGCTGTGAGGCGACAGCGCTAACCACTACACCACCGTGCCGCCCCACACACATGATATTTATATCTATTTATTTTATCCCTGTAGTGGTGGTGGGGGGCAGTGAGAGACAAAGACAGATGGACATATAGCCAGAATGGAGAGGGACGGCTGGTTGGTCAACGAGTTAGTGAAAGACCAAGCAAGACAGATAGAGAGAAATGGTGAGAGAGACAGAACAGGGGGAGAGATAAAAGAAGAGAGAGAGAGGCTCAAAAAGAAAGGGAAGGATGAGAGAACTAGTTCAGAATGTTCTGATCTAATAATCCTCCACCAACAAACCCATTTACACTTCCATCTTGTGTGTGTGTGTGTGTGTGTGTGTGTCCCCATCTTGATTTAGAAATATTCTTTTGCTCTTTACATCTTTTCCTCCATCTTACTCTCTATCTGCCTGTCTTTCGACCCCTCTTTCCAGCTCTCTCCCTGCTGTGTGAGGAACATTTTTTACCATGTGTTTTAACCAACCCTTACACACACACACTCTCATTTCCTGTGTCTTCCATCCGTTCCAGGTTTCCAGGAATCTGTGCATGTCATCAGCTCGAGCCTCAATTGCCCTGTGTCCTGATTGGCCCAGCTAATAGAATGACCCCCGGTGTTGGCATCTGATTGGTCGATCTTATCTAAGCTGCAGGAAATTGAGCTTAATGGCTTCCTATGCTGGAAGGAGATGGGAGATAAAGTACGTGAATTTTGTGTGTGTGTGTGTGTGTGTGTGTGTGTGATTGACATATGACTTTCGGCACCATACATTGCATTTGATGTCAGTGTGAGAGTCTAAATGCAGTATCCAGATGTCTCTCAGGGAAAGCTTTATTGCTATTATATCATAAAGGGCTATCAGAAAAAGAAATATGGCCGGGCATTAGCACATGACACACATGCTTTGTTGTGCAATAAACGATTGTTGATAAATGGTTTTTATATACGCTGATACCGATACACACCCTGAGGGTTACAATAACGGTCATACGCTTAAAGAAACACTGTGTCCAAATTGGAAATATCTTCCACATGTGAAATATTGCCTCCCTGAAAGGAGTCGATCAGCTTAGACTTAGGCGTGGTGTTGTAAAATTAGCTTCTTCACTTTAGCACTGGAGTCACAATGCTAATCTCGCTAACAAATAAGGGAAGTTTATAGCACCAGATTAGCAAGAAAATTCTCGCAGGCAGACCTCGCCGGTGCAACTAGGTTCTGAAAAAGTTCACTTTCACGTGATGAGTTACCTTTTAATGTTTACCCGTTAGTGATTAGCTTATGGGTATAAATAAAGCAGTTCAAAGGGGTTATGTTTTGTTTTTTGGTGGTGCTTTAGGTTCCAAATTCCGGCTGTGAAGAAATCTGTTTGAATTTGACTTGGGAAGGATAAACACTTGTTTCTCTGTCTGTTCATTTTTAACATTTTGGATTTGTAATTGGGCGGCATGGTGGTGTAGTCGTTAGCACTGTTGCCTCACAGCAAGAAGGTCCTGGGTTTGAGCCCAGCAGCCAACGAGGGCCTTTCTGTGTGGAGCTTGCATGCTCTCCTCGTATCTGCGTGGGTTTCCTCCGGGTGCTCCGTTTTCCCCCAAAGACATGCAGGTTAGGCTAACTGGTGGCTCTAAATTGACTGTAGGTGTGAATGGTTGTTTGGCTCTAAGGTGGGGTTTACATTAGACCGTATCAGCGGATCATCAGATTAACGTTTTTAAAACGATTAGTGTGCACACAGCAACACCAATACACGATTTGCGTGCACACAGCAACGCCAATACACGGATACGCTCGGCTCCGCAGGCATCCTGCGCTCCAAATCACTCCGCCCTGAACAGCGAGTGCCCTCTGGAGGGTGTACACTCCGGCCCTGCGCAGCTCACAGAGCACGCGAGTATAGTGCACGAGCAGTGATTTGGGACTGAGCTGCTCTGTGTGTGATCTCAGTGCATGTCGGGCATGCGCGTCACTTACCACTTGCAAGTGGAAGGATGGCAAGCCTAAAGACAATCATAACTACACAATGGGCAGTATTTGCATCAGTATTTGCAGTATTTTCATACTTTTATACTCTTTAATGAAAGGTGATACAAGGCGGAAGTCCGCGCCGTTTTTCAGCAGTCTCGTCACATGACCAACGCCAGCGAATCAGGAAGGTGGATGTCACAGTGACGTTGTCCAATGACGACGCCAGCTAGAGCTCAGCGCAGCGTATCCGCGTATTCTCAATGTTTACACAGCACCGGACCATACACGATCTGAATTGAATACGTGGACCCTGACGGATTCCCGTTTCCCGGCGTTTCCAGGCGTTTTAATGTAAACGGACAATGCATCCGCGAAGAAAACGAGACAGATACGGTCTAATGTAAACTTGGCCTGAGTGTCAGCCCTGTGATGACCTGACGACTTGTCCAGGGTGTACCCCGCCTCTCATCCATAGTCAGCTGGGATAGGCTCCAGCTTGCCCGCGACTCTGTACAGGATAAACAGCTACAGATAATGGATGGATGGATGGGTTTTGTAATCTTAATTATTGCAAAAAAGATCGCTCATAGGATTAGATACTTAAAATGATGTGGAAAAAAAAATCCATTAAAGTCTGTGAAAACATTACAGATTGAGCTAAACAAACGTCTCGACTTATAGCTAAATAATTTACATAAATGCGTGTGATTGGATAAGAGAGGAGAGGAAAGGATCTGCTCCGGAAGCTCCAATGGTTCAAGTTTTTTTCCCCAAAATGTTTATCTGTTCTGCTACTGTATTTTGGAAGTACTTGGTTTGACCTGCTGAAATATTTTGCTGGTTCCACAAGTTAATCATCCAAAGGCAAGTGCATGTCAGCGACCAACATAAACAGTGTTTCCTCTAGATGTATGCCATGCAAGAGTAACCAAACAGCAAGGCCAAGGTTTAGTGTGACTGCTATTTGGTATTAAATTTAGCATTTGTTTTGTTTGTTTGAACAAAATGGTTGCAATTTTTTTAAAACTAGAAGGTCAAGTCAATTATTTTTATCGCGCTTTTAACAATAGACATTGTCGCAAAGCAGCTTTACAAAATTTTAGTGACTTTAAACATGAGCTAATTTTATCCCTAATCTATCCCCAATGATCAAGCCTGTGGTGACGGTGGCAAGGAAAAACTCCCTCAGACAACATGAGGAAGAAACCTTGAGAGGAACCAGACTCAAAAGGGAACCCATCCTCATTTGGATGATAACAGATCGCATGATTATAACATTTTAACAGTTTTAACCTGAAGTCTGTTTTGTTGAAGTTATAAACTGTTCACTGATGGAAACTTAAGTGCAAAACTGTTCATGACAACTGCAGTCCTAAAGTTAGCAAGTCAACTGTAGTCCTCAGCCATAAAAGCATTACTGTAAGAGTCCAGAGCATCTTCCAAGTGTAACTTTCGACTGCCCATATGGGGCCGTCCTCCACAGGAGCAATGTGATGAGACTCCAGCCAGACGTAGGGCATCAGGATGGATCAGGCAGGTCTGAGGAGCAGAAGAGGTCAGCATCTCGATCTCAGGATTGACATGTAACTCAGAGGGACAGACAGAGTTGGGGTAGGAGTGAAGAAGGGCACTTGGTCGAGTGCATACCTCTGCCAAGCCACATATTATTATCAACATCAAAATCAAATGACTTGAACTAAGGATAATACTGAAGCTGTCCACCAAATTTCATCCAAATCGGTTCACTACTTTTTGTTGTGGGACAAACAAACAAACAAACAAAAAAATCATGGATTAGCAAACATATGCAGATTTGCATCAAAATTTAATCGGTTATTCATTACGGCCTCTGCATGCTCTTGCGACAAGGCTTTCGCAGATAGCTTTTCGTAATTTATCGTTGAGCGGGGAGTAATAGGCGTGCGTGATGTTATTCACCGCCACAACGCAAGGGGGCGTGAAGTCGCAAAATCGCTAGGAGTAGTTGGTGGGTGTGGTTAGTGGAGTGTTTATCCTTCGGTTACTTATAATGACTAGAACTGGAGTCATATAGATGTACGTACTTCCTCACTTCCTCGATCAACCGCTCTTCGTGCTGCTCCATCTTCGTTCGTGTTTTTAAAAATGGCAGTCGTGAAAACAAACCAAACCGGGAAAGTAGGGAAGCGGAAGTGCGTGTACAGCAGATGTAGAGTGGACCAATCAGAGCCCTCTTGTCTGCGACGCTGTCTGCGAGGCTGTCTGCGGTGGTCACAATTTTTGGGAGGTGCGCGCAGAGCGTCTGCAAAGGGGGGGGGGCTTCGCAGACGCCATCTGCGACGCCATCTGCGAGGACTGCGTTGTCAGCATAAATTGGCCTTTAGTCCATGACTCACTTTTTCACCAAATTTCATCCAAATCCATTCACGACTTTTTGAGTTACGTTGGGAGCAAACAAATAAACAAATGGAAGGGAAAACACAACCTCCTACAACAAAGTTGACAGAGGTAAACAATTTGAACTCAATGCCAATGGCATCATCAGCATTCAAACATTCAACCACATCTAATTTCATGACCGACCACGACTGGTCATTCAGAGATTCAATTCTCAGCAAATCTTGTTGTGTGTTCTAGTATATTCTTAAAATGGCTGACGTTTGAGTAAATACACCAACTAGACATGACCCCAAGGGTCTGGGGCAGATCCTGAATTTCATGGTTTCTTTCAAGGCCATTTAGTCAGAGGTAATAAAAAGAGAGCAAGAGAGAGAGAAGCCTCAAAGCGGAAGAGAGAAGCAATATAGGCTAAAAGTATTTCAGAGTCTGTCATTATAGTTCAGCCAAGAGGAACTGCAGTATTTCGTGGGAGAGAGAGCGAGTAATGAGAGGAAGAAGGAGGAAGAGATGCAAGAAAGAGGAGGGTGAGCTGTCACTCGGTCTATAAAGAAGCAGAGAAGCTCGTCTGATTATTTGTGTGAGACATGTCCCCCCCCCTTTTTTTATTCCATCCAGCGAGATTCTTTCCTAAAGAATGCAGTGCATTCTCTTCTGTCTCTCAAGGCTTGACCTTTGGCCTTTCCGGTCGTAAACTAACCAAGCGAGCATCTCCATTCAGGGTTTCTCGTGCACAAATTCATCATCCGCTTAAAATCAGGTGGACGGAAACCATCCTGCTGTTGATTTATTCAGTTTCTTTTAAAAAGTAGAATTTGAACAGGTTCTGAAAAACATCACACACACACACATCACATTATCTCTAGCCGCTTTATCCTTCTACAGGGTCGCAGGCAAGCTGGAGCCTATCCCAGCTGACTACGGGCGAAAGGCGGGGTACACCCTGGACAAGTCGCCAGGTCATCACAGGGCTGACACATAGACACAGACAACCATTCACACTCACATTCACACCTACGGTCAATTTAGAGTCACCAGTTAACCTAACCTGCATGTCTTTGGACTGTGGGGGAAACCGGAGCACCCGGAGGAAACCCACGCGGACACGGGGAGAACATGCAAACTCCGCACAGAAAGGCCCTCGCCGGCCCCGGGGCTCGAACCCAGGACCTTCTTGCTGTGAGGCGACAGCGCTAACCACTACACCACCGTGCCGCCCCTCTGAAAAACATAGATACAAAAATGCATCTTGCAGTCGTATATGATCATGGATAATTTCCGATAATTCAGACAGTTTCGACTGCCGCTGGGCTGAATTCAGAATTACACGCATAGTGGGTTTTAATATTCAGATCTGTCGACTGGAACTATCGAATTAAATGCATTTTGCATTCAGGGTTAAACGCAAGTGCTTATTTTTAAAGGTGTTGGTGTCTAGTCTCTTTTGGAAAACCCCAATTCCTCACATTTCTACTCAAGATAAATCGAGCAATCTTGTACCAGCGGAATACACTCAGATGATTTGCGTCATCTGAATGGTATTAAAGACCAGGATGCTCATCCTGGACAATGCACTTTGTATTGATTGACGTCACCCAGAAGCGAACGGGTTCCCTTTTGCATCTGGTTGATCTCAAGGTTTCTTCCTCTTGTTGTCTCAAGGACTTTTCCCTTGTCGCTGTTGCCTCTGGCTTGGTTCATGATTGATTTTCTCGAAAGCTGCTTTGCAACAATGTCTATTCAATGCGGTCGACAAATGAAGCTGAATTGAATTGAATTGAATGGGGAATCCAGGAAATCCAATTAACCAAACTAATCTGCTTAACCCGACTCTGAATACACGTAACTTTCCCTGTGTAAACATTGACATAACTGTTGGAAGTTTTGCCAAGTCTGAATACAGCCCACTACTTTATGTTGTCAGAATAAACGTGGCTACATGCTAGTTAGCTCATAAGATCATAAAAGTCAGAATGACAAGCATATGACGTGTCTACAAGTTCCATTTTAAAGCACCATTATGTTTCGTGTGATGAGAATAGAGCTACATGTCATAACAAACAGGAGAATGACAATTTCCGACATTTCCATGGTCCCCCCCCGTACATATTAAACTATCAGAAACCCCAAGACAGAACACCAGCAAACCACAAAGTTATGCAGAGACAGCAACACACACACTCATGGTCATCGTCTTTTAATCTGGATGCAAACATTCTTCAGATTAAGATTTTAAACAGCTGCAGAGATACTGCAATGACGAAAAACAAACACTTTGTTATTTTTTGCATGTGCAAATTTGACTTTCTGTTTGTCTTCTACAGCAAAAAAAAAGAGAAAAAGATTTCGACCTAATAACAATGGTGCTCTTCCAATAAAACCAGTGTTCAAAGACACTGTTATAAGTGTGTCTGGTGGCAGAGATGCTTGCGAGTCCAGGTAGGCTTTATTGCAACAAATGAACACATCCGAACTGATCGCAGAGCTGAAAAAAGAGTCTTGGGTCAGGTGATCAACAAACAGACTTCCAAACTTTCATCCAGAATCGAAAACAGAAAACCAAGTAGTGTAAACACGATACAATGGCTTGGCAAGACTTCGTGTTGTGCACGTGTGAGTCCAGGTTATTTATGGGTGTGTGTGTGTATATGATTGATTTCAGGTGTGTGAAGGTGATAGCAACTGCGGTTGTTGGAGTCCAGATATGATGTATGTTTATTTAGGCAAATGAGGCTTTCTTGAATTACATATGCACAAAATTGCATACCTAACGAAACCAAAATCCAGTATTTGGATGTTTTTAAGAGGAGAAATTTCAACAAAAAGTTTGTGAGATTAAAGGTTCTGACTCCAAAGTCAAGTTCTGGGGAAAAATGTTCCATTTCTATTGCTGTTGCAGTTTTGAGATGTTTTGCTGCACGCATTTGACAATTCCAGAGATTGCCGAAGCAAGTGAGCAGCAATATCACGTGACCACCATGGGGCGTTTGACAACCTTTTAACCAAAACAAGTCAGCGTGGGCAAACATGGCGGACTCGGCTCTCCCGCCAGCTAAAGGCCAGCAGAAAAGAAAAGGAAAGCCTGCCTAGTGCGTGCAACTGCAAGATCGAGCAAGGTTAGATGATGCGTCATTGTTCTGGATAGATAACTCAATAATTCTAGCTAGCGCTTAGCTATCTTAGTCTTAGAATGCATGGGCTCGACTCCACGGTAGCGAGTATGGAGTTATGCACCTCATGTTTTGATCTTACACAGAAAGAAACGAGAACACAAAAGCAGGAATGGAGAAAAGATATATTTGTCTTTTGTTTCATGGATCTATTCGCAAATGTCAACCACAAATTACATCCCTGCAACTCAAAACTCTTCGAGGCCAATGCAGAGTCACAATGTTTTCCGTACCGCCATCTTGGTGTGACGCAGTTCCATAATTATGCTAATTAGTTCATGTTACTCGTGTGTTTGGCTGTTTCCATCAGGCCGTACTTTTTACCTCAACAGGGAGGATATTCGGTCCCAAAACGGAGAAAAGTGACCCTCAGGACATCAAAATGATCACATCTCGTCTGCAGGACATCGGAAAATGCCATGCACAATCAAAAAATTTGAAAATTTTAGCTGACTTTGCAGTCAGCACCTTTAAGCTTATCCCAGAAACACTGGGAGTAAAGAGTGGATATACCCTGGTATAATGCACTCCATTGCAGGGCACCCTGCACACTCATTCACACACAACTCGGGGCAGTTTTGCGTCGCCAGTCCACCTACTGGCATGTTTTTCAAAAGAAACCTCAGAGAAAACCCGCTGAGACAACATGCCAAGTTCCACATGGACAAGAAGCCGAGTTCAGTATTGAATCAAGGACCCTGGAGCCATAAGGGGGCATCACTACCACCATAAAACATCCTTCTGCAGTTGGTTTGAGTGGCCCTGATATTGATAGAATGATTGACTTAACATTAGATGACTCAGACTTACAGTAACTGTTCATAAACTAACTAACAAAATAAATAAATACAAATAAAAAGCCTTATTCGGATTAACAACCTGCTACTCCAAACGTCTAAAAACTACTTAACTTTTCTGAAAGAAACTCTTCAAATGAAAACAGCAGGTTAATTCTAATTATATCAACAAGAATGCATCCGCTATCATTTATTTCTTTCATCGAGATAATAACACGTATTTTATTTCAAATATATGGACACGCCAATCAGCCGTAACGTTAAAACCACTGACAGATGAAGTGAATCACGTTGATGATGTTATTACAATGGCACCTGTCAAGGGGTGGGATATATTAGGCAGCAAGTGAAGAGTCAGTTCTCAAAGTTGATGTGTTGAAAGCAGGAAAAATGGGCAAGTGTAAGGATCTGTGCGACTTTGACAAGGGCCAAATTGTGATGGCGAGATGTCTGGGTCTGAGCATCTCCAAAATGACACATCGTGTGGGGTGTTCCTGGTATGCAGTGGTCAGCACCTACCAAAAGTGGTCCAAGGAAGGACAACCATTGAACCGGTGGCAGGGTCATAGACGGCCAAGGCTCATTGATTCGCGTGGGGCATGAAGGCTCACCCATATGGTCCAATCTCACAGAAGAGCTCATCTCATCTCATCTCATTATCTCTAACCGCTTTTATCCTGTCCTACAGGGTCGCAGGCAAGCTGGAGCCTATCCCAGCTGACTAAGGGCGAAAGGCGGGGTACACCCTGGACAAGTCGCCAGGTCATCACAGGGCTGACACATAGACACAGACAACCATTCACACTCACATTCACACCTACGGTCAATTTAGAGTCACCAGTTAACCTAACCTGCATGTCTTTGGAGTGTGGGGGAAACCGGAGCACCCGGAGGAAACCCACGCGGACACAGGGAGAACAGGCAAACTCTACACAGAAAGGCCCTCGTCGGCCGCTGGGCTCGAACCCGGACCTTCTTGCTGTGAGGCGACAGTGCTAACCACTACACCACTGTGCCGCCACAGAAGAGTTCCTGTAGCACAAATTGCTGAAAAAGTTAATCCTGACACCTTTCTGTTTTCACCAGCATTAACTTTTTCAACAGTTTCTGCTCCAGTAGCTCTTTTGTGGATTTATGCAAATTATATACTATCAGTTTTTCCCAGTATAAAATTTTACTTGGGTATAAAAATAAACATTTTGGAGAATTTTTTGGTAACATACGGTAGTTTGAACTAGGAATTGGAATGAACATATAAAACTTTTCAAAATTCCACTTTTTGGTTCTGAGTAGAGAAACAAAACAGATTTGAGACATTTTTTAAGCCGTCAATATTTGAAACCTTCGTCAAAGGTGCCGAGTTTCAGACAATATGATGCTCACGAGTGGAGAAAAACAGTGAAATAAACATTGAATGTTGTCATAGATGTCTCTATTGAATGTTGATAGTTTTATTGATAGAGTTGAAGAGAAGACATTTTATCAATGTAGTTTATCGAAAAATCATATTCTTCAAAAGGATGTGACTATCGAAAAAGCGTTTCTATACTTAGATAGAAAATTCATTGCTGTACGACTGTAGGTCTTGATATTTTCTGTTCCGGTGTAAAAAGTGAGTCAGAGAGAGCAAGTCACAGAGCATTCAACAACAAAAGTGTCCTCCTGCAGCTAGTCAGGGTAAGTTTCTGTCAAAATGATGAGCAAAAGTGAACTGCTTGAAGAAAGGAAAATGTGACTCTTCGCTAAGGCATAATTTATTCTTAGCACTCTTGTTTCCATCACACGTTATCATGTCTTGTCTTTAAACATACACCATACGCCACGCTTTCCTCTGATCAGATGATTGCAGAAAGTTTTGAGTGGAATTCCATTCAGCTTTTCTGATGTGCAAATTTATCATTTACATATCGATGACTAACTTCGCATGGATGAAAATATCTTGCCAGAGCTGTCCTTTTTCACTTAACTTTCATGTTTTTGAAATGGTCCAGAGTGTCCTCAGGTTGTTTTTCAGTTGACAAACATCCCTGGAAAGTAACTTTTAGTGTTTTGTGGATGCTTATTTCAGGATTTCTTAAGTAAGAACAACTTAGCGAGTGAAAATATCTTGAACGCTGTTTGATTTTTCAAGTTATAACTGTTTTGAGACATTTTTACTCATTTCAGGCTCAGCAGATCATTTCGCCAATTCAAAATTTAAAGTGTATTTCGGAAAAAAAAATCTGCACATACAGGGTGTTTTCAGAAAATTTGATATTTCACAATATAATAACTTTGCCAATTCTCGTTCAGTTGACCTCAGATTTTCACAGTATGTGTGAAAACAGGTAAAAAATGTATGTTTAATGTTTTTGTTATCTTTTTAAGTATAGAAATTTTCCATTCACTGGAAAAGAAAAGGCGTTTTGTGTGCTAGAGTATGCTCGAACACAGTCGAACAAGACTGCAGCGTGCATTTATGATAGAATTCTCTAAAAATGCACCAACTGCAATGCAGATTTGGACACGGCACAAAAAGTTCACAGAGGAAGGCTGTCTGTGTGCCGTGTCTCAGGCAGCGTGCATGTTGAAAATCTGTGAAATCGTTCATGGAATCCACATACCTTTGAATTTCTCATTCAAATTTTGAAGAATAAATCATATATTGCTCAACATTAAGCCTGTTCAGTTTCATTTGCCGAGACTATATAGTTTCTGGGATATTTACATCTCAAATAATATCAAATTTTTTGAAACCCCCTGTAAAATTAGAATCAAATTGAAGCTTGAAACTATTTGAAAACACTAGAAAAGGGTTTAATAATCTTATATCTGTATTTTTGTCATGTTATAATCAGAAATACTCAATAAATTTGACTATAGTCAAGGTGTTTCCACCTACTAAGATGTCTTTTTTTTGTCGTCAAAAATTGTTCCATGTTAAAAAAAGAGGTTTAAATATGTAAACCTTCACCATAGCATTGATTATTTCTGTCTCTTTGCTGTAATCTGTAAACTTCTCTGCTAACTTATCAGCTAAAAACCTTGAATAAAATTCACCGAGTGGAAAAGATCATCCAATTTTCAGAAATTCAAGGGTAAAGGACGCAGAACATGAAAGACATACATTTGTGGTTACTTTCACTTTCGTTTAGAAAATTTGCTACTGAGTAATATTAATTACAGTACCTGGCACACGGCAGAGTAAACAAAGTAAAACTTTTCCATTTGGTGTCATGTACAGATGGAAAAGTTGAAGTAATAAGCCCAAATTTGAACTAATTTAGTAGCAGAAATACTGTGTATATATATAGGATTATATACCATAACTGTAATTTCATAATTGGGGTAAAATTCAGTCCTTGGAACTCATACAAATAAAACTTGTTCATGTTTTATAATTTTTCAACATTGAATTTAAGAAAATGTGCGTTTAACCATTTGAAAAAATGTGTCAACCAATCTCAGGCAAAAACATCTCTCTCTAGCTGTTTTTTTTCCCCATTAACCTGTTTAATATAGAATTTGACATTCCAAACTAAAAAAAAAAAGAGCAATGGAAACATTTCTAAATAACTTTTTCAAAAAAGGTTTTACACTCACATGAGGTGCTTTTTGAGACAATTCGAGAAAGCAATATTTCGCAAACTCTAAAGGAAACACATTTTTCACATTTAAGTCACATGCATGACACGAAGAGCAAACGGAAACGCTACAGTCCTGTGCAAAAGTCTTCGGCCCCCTCTTTTTTTTTTTCACCTAAACTTTGTTCCAGATTTCTATTTTATTACTTCTACATTATCGAGTCAGGACAAAAACATTTGTTTGTTTTCCAGCACAAAATTAAATGTTACAGAAAAAAAGTTTGTATCTGAGCAGCATATTACATCAGAGAGCACTTTTCAGATTCAAAAAGAAAACATAATGAAGGCTACTGGGTTTTGGTGCAAAATTAAGACGCGAGCATGACAAAGTGTCCAGAAGAACTGTGGTTGGTTCTGTAAGATGCTCAGTAAAACCTACAGCTCATTTCCCTACAAAACTGCACTCACTGGACTTGAGACTACTATTATTATTATTATTATTATTATTTTAAAGCAAAGGGTCGTCTCACACCAAATATTGACTTTGTTTCATTTATTATGGCTTACTGCTTACTGTTTATAGTCTTTTTTTATGTTGAAACATTTAATTTCCTTATTCTTAAGTCATTTTTGGTCGACAGCATTTCTTTATATGTGCCTCAGACTTTTGCACATGACTATACCTTTCTGAAAAAAAAAAACCAAATAGCGTTCTGTAAGAGCTATCATGAGAGGAGAAAACTTGTCTTTAATTCCTGAACATCGCTTTATAGAAAGACACACCATTTGCTCTTGTGTTTTGTTGAAATTTTTTAAATAATTACTTCTATTCTGTGCAAAACTGGAGTGGAAATCCAGCTATTGTTGCACAGAACTACTAAACACCAAATGTAGTGAACTAACATTCAGGAATTTCTCATGACTAACTTAAATTTATTTTTTTAAATTTAATGATTTAATTTGGGGCGGCACGGTGGTGTAGTGGTTAAGGCCCCGGTCACAGCGCCCAAACTTTGCTGGAGCGTTCCTTGAACGGTGGGGGGGGGGAATTTCGACAATGCTCGTCACCGCGCACAAAATGGGAAAAAAATCGAAAACATGGGCGTTGGCTTAGCGGTGCACCGCTGAAGCCGGCATTGCTTTAGCGTTGGTTTAGCAGTAGCGAGCAGTAGCGAGCGTTGGTTTAGCGGTGACGCGAGTGTTGGTATAGCGGCGTTCTGCGCATGCGGGCTTTGGCTCGGCGGGGGTATAAAGTTGGTTTAGCACCAATCATAGCAAGTCTCTCAGCATCCATGGTGATACAGTTTTACTGTAACTTTGAGCAAATTCGATATAGATGAGGTCTGAACTCAATGGCAGCTCGATTCCAAATGAGTTCCTGGTCCATTTCTCCCCGTATTTATAGCCAAATTCTGGTCCCGCTCCGACACCTCTATACCAACGCCAAACCAAAGTTCATCGCCGCCATGGATAGCTGCTTCAACACCCGACACCGTTCCAGCAACCCCGTGTCCGCTCGTAAAACGCTTACAACCGCTCCACCGAAGTTTGTGCAACGTTTAATCACCGCCCGGGCAACGCTGGCGAAGCAGCGGTGGTCCAGCGTTCAAGATTTCTGCGTTGGCCTAGCGGACCCAAGCGTCCATGAACTTGCGTCTAGCGGTGCCAAACTTTGACTGGGCGTTGGTGGAGCGGGGGTGAACTTTGCCGGGGCGGAAAATTGCCCCCTCCTCACTGCTCGCAATATTTTGTGCAGCTCAAAACTTTCGGAGCTGTAGGAGGGCCCCTCGAGAAACATCAGCGGTGGCCGAGCGTATACGGCGTTGCTTTAACGGGGGCCAACTTTTGTTAAACGGTGGTGAACGGTTACGAGCGGTGATGAATTTTTTTCACCGCTCCAGGAACGCTCCAGCAAAGTTCGGGCGGTGTGACCGGGGCCTAACACTATCGCCTCACAGCAAGAAGGTCCTGGGTTCGAGCCCAGCGACCGGCGAGGGCCTTTCTGTGTGGAGTTTACATGCTCTCCTCGTGTCAGCGTGGGTTTCCTACATTCCAAAGACATGCAGGTTAGGCTAATTGGTGGCTCTAAATTGACCGTAGGTGTGAATGGTTGTTTGGCTCTATGTGTCAGCCCTGCGATGACCTGGCGACTTGTCCAGGGTGTACCCTGCCTCTCACCCATATTCAGCTGGGATGGATTTAATTTCGGCATAAGCTTTGGATTGACCTCATCAGTCAATCTCACAGTAACATTCGAAATAATGAAAAAGGAATGAGAAACCTTTTTCCTCAATGTACTGGCTTAAAAACGGGTTTGGCTTTTCCTATAGCCCCAGTTCCTATCCATTTCGTAAACCAGTGAAGAAAGCAGACTTCCGGGTCTTTGACTCACGCCCTTGGCCTAATAAATCCAGTGAGATGAAGTAAAGGGAAATGTTGCCGGTTTTATTACAAAAGAAAATAAATACAAACAAAATGATGCACTGGTATGCAAAAATGAGTACAATGTCGGTAAATTGCATGACTGTCAAACAATAGTTGATGTGATCAGCGTGCGTCTGGCTGGCGGGCGAGGTCAAAAGATTGTGTCGCTGCGGCCTGCCTTCTTCCTGACATGCGCACTGGAGCATCCTTTTATCCATATTGGTGGCGCCATTTCACCACCTATAGAGGGCGCATACTCAAGAGGTGCAGAACACAACGAACATAAGTCAAAACGAAATAAACTTTAATGTGGCTCCTACACTCAAATAATGTCTTCTCATAATCTTCATGTTCCTATGGAACATCTGACTTGTGGCATATTCCAAATATATCATCGGGGGGAATGTGCTCATGTAACAGGTTCAATGTTGTGGAAAGGTATGTTTTGACACATGAATGCAGAAATGAAAAGATATTTTTGAAGCATTTTTTTGATTAAACTGCAGAATGGGCTGGGCCAGGAGTAAACGCTCAAGAGAAGTTTTCAGTTATTTATCTGAAATAAGTTATTGTTGTCATTGCTGTGAATGACACTTTACATGTGTTTCAAATATCTTTGGCCTACAGTTCTATAGTTTTATGTAGGACGTACAGGACCAGTCAAAAGTTTGGACGTCCCAACTCGCCAGCATTTACCTTGATGATGCTTTGCACACTATTAGCATTATCTTAACCAGCTTCATGAGGTCATCAACTGGAATGCTTTTCAATTAACAGGTGTCTTATCAAACGCAAATTAGTGGACGAGTTTCTTGTCTTCTTAATGCGTTTGAGATCAAACAGTAAATAGTAAATAATAAAAATACAGTAAATAGCCCAATTCCACAACTGTATTAATTTATAAAATGTCAAGAACTGCTCAACTTGGTAAAGAGAAACGACATCCATCGTTACTTTAAGACATGAAGTGTCTTTTAATTTAATATATTTTTAAATGTAATATCAGTAGGACGAGGGCGGCACGGTGGTGTAGTGGTTAGCGCTGTCGCCTCACAGCAAGAAGGTCCTGGGTTCGAGCCCCGGGGCCGGCGAGGGCCTTTCTGTGTGGAGTTTGCATGTTCTCCCCGTGTCCGCGTGGGTTTCCTCCGGGTGCTCCGGTTTCCCCCACAGTCCAAAGACATGCAGGTTAGGTTAACTGGTGACTCTAAATTGACCGTAGGTGTGAATGTGAGTGTGAATGGTTGTCTGTGTCTATGTGTCAGCCCTGTGATGACCTGGCGACTTGTCCAGGGTGTACCCCGCCTTTCGCCCGTAGTCAGCTGGGATAGGCTCCAGCTTGCCTGCGACCCTGTAGAAGGATAAAGCGGCTTGAGATAATGAGATGAGATGAGATCAGTAGGACGCAAATGGCTTCATGGAATCGTTTGTAACTATTCTGTTTCGATGAAGCTGCAAGAGTGCTTTCTGAATAAGTCTAAATAGGTCACCTCATTTCCAATGAACTTCATTCATCATCATGAAGTAATGAAACAACCCAAAAGATAGCCAATGGGATTCATCCAAGGGGAAATATTGAGGGTAACTGAACAAGAGTGCATTAAAAGAGAACTGGAACGCAGACTCGGTTTTGCTGAAACGAACAACAACAAAAAAATGTTAACGCTTTCTCTGAAATCCAGCGACTAACTTGAGTATTTCCGTAATGTTGAGTAGCATGACATGCAGTTGCAGTCCAACAGCAAGCTCACTCAATGACCAGGTGCTGTGTGTGTGTGTGTGTGTTTGCTCTTGTCGTGACTGCGAGGCCGTTGCTAAGGGATCGGCTTATCTCCAAACCGTATCCATTTCTTCCCCTCCCTCCCGTCTGCCCTCTTTCCGTTTTGTCTTCCGAATTCCTTCGTTCCTTGCCGGCCAAGTCCCATACGAGACACACACACACCTGCCCTAGCCAAACAGCTGTGGAGAACATAACATCGTTAGGCTGACGGATGGAGCACGAATGGCCTGTTTTATGGGGAATAACATCATGGCTGTGATCCAGCGGCTGCACATTATCACACCCCTGATGTTATTAGCAATAACACACAACTCTGAATGTTGTATTGCGATAATACTTGAGGTTTACAATATAAATGCAAAAGTATAGCGTAGAAAATCTTAAAACCTTATTTCAAAAGGGCTCCTTAAAGATTCTTCTTCATGACCTTGCGAGCTAGCATGCCAGTTATTTGACAACAGGAAATAAGACAAAACAGTCAGGATAATCAATGTTTTGCTCAGACGTCTTGATAAATTACTACTGCGACAGCTTTAGAACAAGACGTCTCAGCAAGAATTGTACTTTTAATTTTAGCATAACTTCAGCATTCCTTTTTTCGACCCGTCTTATTCTTTGCCTTAATTTTGGATGGTTCAAATTCTGTTTGATGAAGTTTGCTTTGTTGTATCTTTGACACTGGGCTAAAAAGGGCAACAGCACACTAAGAATTTACATCTTGAGGTTTTGCTTCAGTATTCCGACATAATCCTCCATCATCAGGATGCCATCTATTTTTCTGAAGTTCACCAGCCCATCTTCCATGAAAAAAAGCAAGCAAACAAAAGAAACAGCATGGTGCTACCACCCTCATGCTTCACAGTTGTTTGGATTAAATCCTCACCATTTTCCCTTCATACTGTATCGAGAGCTGATCACTGTGGCCAAAGAGTTCAAGTCCCAAGATTTGGTTGCAAATGTGCTTGTGATACCTTCAGTTGTTTGTAAATTGTGACCAAACTGGAAATTATTTGGGATCAAGGACAAAAAGGCACCATCTCTAAAGGTTGGCCCTCTTACAGCCATATACACATTCCCAATTAACTCCGAATTATGTCATGAGCCAATCAGAAGCTTCTGAAATTCATTATATTAATAATGAGCTTCTGCTCTCTGGACCTGCCTGATGCATCTTGATGCCCAAATTCCATTTGGGGTTCTCATCACCTCCTGAGATACCAGGGACCCCTTCTGCTCTCTTGACCTCTCTGATTCTTCTATCCTGATGCCTTACTTCTGGTTGGGGTTCTCATCACCTCTTGAGATACCAGGGACCCCTTCTGCTCTCTGGACCTGCCTGATCCATCTTGATGCCCAAATTCCATTTGGGGTTCTCATCACCTCTTGAGATACCAGGGATCCCTTCTGCTGTCTGGACCTGCCTGATGCATCTTGATGCCCAAATTCCGTTTGGGGTTCTCATCACCTCCTGAGATACCAGCGACCCCTTCTGCTATCTGGACCTGCCTGATCCATCCTGATGCCATAATTCTGGTTGGGGTTCTCATCACCTCTTGAGGTACCAGGGACCCCTTCCACTCTCTGGGTCTGCCTGATCCATCTTGATGCCTGACTTCTGGTTCTCATCTCATCTCACTCCTGTTGAGGATCAGCCCCAAATGGACAGCCTAAAGATGAAACTGTGAGGATGGCTTTGGACTGCAATTGATACAAACAGTTTTGCTACGATAGCTGAGGACTACATTTGCCATGATAACTTTCAGAATGAAATTACCACAAACATCTTGCACATCTGTAATTGATGACCTCAATAAAACAGACTTCATGTTAAAACTATAAAGAATGTTCTGGTTACACAACTGGACATCTCATCTCATCTCATTATCTCAAGCCTCTTTATCCTGTTCTACAAGGTCGCAGGCAAGCTGGAGCCTATCCCAACTGACTATGGGCGAAAGACGGGGTACACCCTGGACAAGTCGCCAGGTCATCACAGGGCTGACACATAGACACAGACAACCATTCACACTCACATTCACACCTACGGTCAATTCAGAGTCACCAACAACTGGACATTTTTGACCATATAGGAGATACTTGTAGAAGCGGTGTCACCCAAATGAGGATGGGTTCCCTTTTGAGTCTGGTTCCTCTCAAGGTTTCTTCTTCATGTAATCTCGGAGTTTTTCCTAGCCTCCACCACCTCTGGCTTGCTCATTAGAGATAAATTTATGAATTAATATATTTAAAAAGGACATGCTGTCAGACAATGGGTCAGAAATGTCAACATTTTAGTTTTATTTCAACCAGTTCCACTTTAAGAACTGGATCTGCTCTGTAACTCAATCGCCCATTCCCACATCCTGTATTGCGGCATCCATCCGACGAAGAATTTCATCTTTGTCACAAAGGGCCAACAGTTCATTTCCTCATAGCTACAGTTTCTAGAAATTTCTCCTGGGCTACTTTTTCATTGACTTCAAGCTTTTCCTTCTATTGTCAGTGACACTAAAATGTGTCATGAACTGTTATGTCAAACACCTCGCTTCTATAAGTGTTTTTTTTTTTCACAGCTCAATTTTATTAAGCTGGTGTCTGTCGTCTGGCTTTGCTGACGCATACAACTGGATGTCATGAGCATAACAGTTGAAGCTAATATGTTGACGATATGATATTCGAATAATGTTCTGCGTGTTGAGAAGTACAGCAGGCAAAACTCACTCAAAATTAAAAACCACAACAAAGTTCTAAAATGAAAAATAACAAGGATGTGATGGCTGCTGATGAACTGGAATTACAGCTTCAGGTTACACTTGACTGCCAAGTGTAAAATAATCAAAGGAAGCGAAATTAAATCGCTAAAATTACATCAAATAATCAATGATGTAAGACGACAGCAAACTAACAACCTATTCCGCTGCTACAACAAATGAAGTCCTTTGCAAGTCCATGTGTTGAGAAAGCTCAAGGTTAGCTCGCAGGCTAGTGGTTAGCTAGATGTCCACATGAACTAGCTAAGAATATTGTAAGGTCCTGTTTTGCGATCGTTATGACTGTGTTGTTCAGTTCTATTTGTAAACATGCTTGTCGGAATGCTATGTTTGTGTTCCAGAAGCGTGGTCTGGTGACCAGAATTAAAGGACTGTCTTCATCGCAAGAGATGCCTGCCATACCATATATTTTGATTTCAAATTTGGCCAAAATAAGAATATCAATTACTTTTGAATCTGAAATCATTCCCAAAATGTTGCCTTGTTATGGAGCTGCCTTTTAGATTTGAACACAGCTGGTGTTTTATGGCCCTGAAAGTGTTCTGTGGTATTAACATTGTTCTGATTTGGTAATCGGAAGCTGTAGAGCTGTATGAGATCTGTATGAACACGACTGGATGCCTCTGAACTCTAATGCGCTCTCTCTCTCTCTCTCTCTCTCTCTCTCTCTCTCTCTCTCTCTCTCTCTCTCCCCATCTGTTTCTCTGTCACTCCATCTCTCTCCACCTTCGACTATCCATCTCTGTCTCTCATGGCCTGTCTCCCCAGTTCAATTCCTTCGCTCTTCACCTCTCTCCCAGTGAGTCAAATCTTATCCTAATTCTCACTTTCTCCATCTGCCTTCATCTCTCTCTCTCTCTCTCTCTCTCTCTCTCTCTCTCTCTCTCAGGATTAGTAGTAACTGAATCTGTTTGGCACAGCTGGAGGAATTTTCATTACAATGATCCTGGGTGTGGTACAGCAGGAATGTGGCCCGAAACACACACCAGGAGCATGGACACGCGCACGCACACACACACACACACACACACACATAGATTCTTTACAAATGCCTTGATGCATGGGTATAGCATATACATACTCTTACTTACATGCATGCTTGACATTACCACACACACACACACACACACACACACACACACACACACACACACACACAGAGCAATGTGACCTTCTTCTCAGCAGTGAGGTGTCATCTTTCTTTCTTTCTTTCTTTCTTTCTTTCTTTCTTTCTTTCTTTCTTTCTTTCTTTCTTTCTTTCTCACTCCCTCATCCCATGTTATTGCTCTTTTCTGTGTCTTCCAGAATTCAAATCAATGAGCAGGTGGAAGATAAAGAGGGTGTGGCATGTCCATCAGGTCACCATGGTGATGGTCAGAGGGTGGTGTTTGAAGGAGAAACAAGTTGCAGTGTGACAGCTCTTCTGTTGTTGAGTCTGTAACTTGTACACACACACACACACACACACACACACACACACACACACACACACACACACACACACTTTTTCCCTTCTCGTTAATGTGTTGATGGCAACAGCTGGATGTGAAAGGTTTGAGCTTTGGCAACAACTGGACAGACAAAGTTTAGACTACAGTTCTGTATGTGTGTGTGTGTCCAGCAAACAGTGTTTCCCCAGTGAAAATGCACACTATTATACTCATAATTAAGTGTTTAACAAAACCGTTATGTCCTAGAAAGGTGTTTTAGGTCAATAAAGCCAATAGTTATGAGGTCCGTTACGTAATGGATCCAGATTCTTAGATGATTTTATTAATAAAGGAAAAAAAATCAAATGGATTTTGTTGATCTTAAAATCACATTCACGCACTCGTATTAAAAATGTAACACTCATGAAGAAAGAAAAAAATGCTGCTGGCAAAATACTTGCAATGGTTAAATTTGTCAGTGAAATTTTTTTGCCAACCAAAAATGGAGTGAAAAATGCAATTTAGCTCAGACTATTTAAAAAAAAATTGAATAAGTTAACACTTGTTGTTCCAATCTTACCCTTCTTCCGTCAAGACAGTTCGAGGGCCGGTTCGGAACCTGGACTTCATCTCGAATCAGTTCTTCGTTTTCTGCAGCCAAAGAACTGACTTTCATCCAGGAAAACTGGTTCAAAAGTGGCACCAACATTTTACTGCTCGACAACCAAGAACCACTTCAGTCAGGGGGTGGCTGTGGGATTATCATGACCAACAAGACCAATTCAAGCTCAAAGAAAAAAAAACGAGAGAGTGTAGTGTCTAGTCTGACAAATCCATTTGTCTGCCATTGTTGTTCTGTTTTCTGGGAAAGTGGAGACATATACAGATGTAGACAGTGATGTAGTGATGTGGCATTCTGGTGGCTCTCTAGCCCATGGAAAAGTAAACTGGTTGGTCAAAGGTTCACAAGCTGAATCAGCTCTGAACCAGCAGTAGCACCAGCACAGAACTAGCACCAAGTTCACGTTGGTGGAAAGGGAGTATCTGACAATTTTCCTCACTTTTTTTTAGCTTTTGTTTGAAAAGCCATGTTTGATTGAAAGTAGCAACACAAAGTGAAGTAAAGATAATGCTGGAGTGGTTTGGTGGCGATTAAACAGCCTAAAAATGTGGACAACCTCTGAGCGTGGACAGCATTCAGGCAAAGGTTAGGTCATGTTAGGTTGAATTTCAGGGAAACTGCAGCGTATTTATTGTCTATCATTTTCTTTTTATTCATCGTAAACATATGCACACTTATCTCTGTCTTTGCATTTCTCAACCATGATCTTTTCTCTGCTTTGGAAAAATTGTACTTCATATCGTCATTAATCAAGGCTTAAACCAAGTGAGAGAGAGAGAAACAGAGATGATGCAACCTTGAGCTTTATTCTTTCACAATGCCAATAGTAAAGCTTAATCCCTTCAGCTCTCTCATCCCTGCTAATATCTCTGGCTCTCTCTTGCTCATTATTCTGTCTTTAATCTGTAGATTAGGAGTGTGCGGATCCCATCAGTCACGGGAACGAACTTCAAGGCCGAGCTGACGGCTGGAATGTGGGAAACGAGGGAATCACACTTCCGAGTCAGTGTAGCAAAGAGATAAAGCTTCCTCTAATAACACACAGTTAAGTGAGAGCGACAGAGATGAAATAACTCAGAAAAGCAATCCAGTTCTTATTATGTTAAACATCTTATTAAACACATTCAGCTTAGAAAGATTCATATCAAATGGAGAAGAAGAGAGGAAAATTTTGACTTTTTCACTGGATGGGACCTATGAAGATTTAGGAGAAGAAGGAAATATATTAAAAAAAAAGATAAATGATGTAGACTGTGTGTCCAAAAGTTATGTTGACTATATAGTACATTATAGACTTTGGCCAACAGGTTACTTCAGTAAGCGTATCCCAGTGATGTATCATTGCAGGATGTAGGGAATCGGGCACAGGGAGAAGTTCAGAAGGAGAAGAAGATCTCTCTCTCTCTTTCCATTTTCAAAAATGAACAAATTCAGTTTTAAAAGTCTGTTAAAATGAAAAAATATATAATTAGCACAATATTCAAAACAGAAGTTTCTGTCTGTCTTCCTGTCTGTCTGTCTCACTCTCTCTCCAGCTGTCACAGATTTTCTGCAGATTCCTCTCGGCTTCAGCAGACATTCCTACACCATTACACAGAATTACATTACTGCATCTACTACCCCCTCACAGCCTCAACTACCCCCTCCCTGCTTCTACTACCCCCTTACTGCCCCCTCAGTACTTTTACTGCCTCTCATACCACCTCCCTTCCTTGACTACCTCCAGACTGCAAACTGTACTATCCCATCACTGCCCCTCAGGACCATAGCCAGGCATTCACTGTCTCTCCTACCCCATTACTTCCACCTGTACCACCGCACCACTGCACCTCAGTACCATTTACCAGACCTTCACTGTCTCTAGTACTGCCTCACTGCCTCTACTACCCCTTCACTGTCTCTTTTACCTCATCACTGCCACGTCAGTACCTCTATTGCCCTTTCAAGACCTCTATTACACCTTTAGTACCTCTACTATACCTTTGCTGCTTCTGCTACCCCATCACTGCCCCTCAGTATCTTTACCAGAAACTCACTGTCTTTATTTCCTCTCCCTGCATCTACTACCCAAATACGACCCCCTCAGAACCTTTACCAGAATTTTAGTGCATCTATTACCAGCTCACTACCTTTACTACCCCATTACAGCCACCTCTCCTGTCCCATCCTAGCCTCTTCACTACAATCACCAGACCTTCACTGCCCCTTCAGAACATCTACTACACCTTTACTTGCCTATACTCACCCCTCACTGCAACTACTACCCCATCACTGCCGTCACGTACCTTTACTGCAACCCGACTATGTCTAGTACCAGCTCACTGCCCTCACTGCCGACTGCCTTTATTGTCCCTTCACTGCCTCTTCTTATCCACCACGATTGCCATCCCTCCTACATTATCCCTGCTCTTTCCAGACCTCTGATACTCCCTCACTGCTACCTCTCTCTACTACCCCATTATTAACCTTCACTGCCTTTACTACCCCCTCATTGTCCCCTCAGAACCTTCACCAGACCCTCATTGCTTCTGCTTCTCCCTCAGTGCCCTCTATACCTTGAGCAAAGCCTCACTGCCTCGACTATGAGACATCTTTTATTGCACTTTCTCTGCCCCTACAGGCCCATTACCACCTTTTCTGTCCCTTCCCCAGTTCTCCTCCTCCATTCACTTTTCCAAACCTTCTTTGCCTCTACTATGAGAGAGCCTTTTCCTCAGGCCCCATCATCCCCCTAACCATTTCTACGACCGCATTGCTGCCTATACTACCTCATTCCTAATTTATTGCCTCCATCACTGCCTCTAATACCCCTCCACCACCCCAATACAACCTCCTTCCCCCCGAGCATCTCTATTATCACATGATGACATCAATTGCCCTGCTCTATCTGTGCCACACTATCGTTGCTTCAACTGGCCTGTCATCTTCTTTACTGCCTCTGTTGCCTCATTGCTTGTTATATTGTGCCTGTACTGCTGTTACTACCCCTTTACTCACACTATTTCTCCAGTTATCACTCCATTACCACTCCTACTACTAGTTCTCCATGGAACCTGAGCGGGACAAGCTGGAGAACAATGAATGGTTCTCGACTTAACCATTTTTCAGAACACGCAAGTTTTCTATTGATTAAATACACATGACTGATCTGCAGACACACGTGGTCCCTTGTATATGTATGTATCTGTGTGTGAGTGAATGAGTGTGAGTGAATACTTAGTGAGGCAGTGTGTCAGAGGAACGGCATGTCTACTCAAGGTCACACACAGCTGTTGAGAGAGAGGGAAAGAGCACAAGGACACATAAACAGGATGCCTCAAGTGTATGATTACACAAGTGTGTGAAAATGAGCTGCAGTGAGGAAAATATGCATGCAAGCACACACACACACTTAAAGCCTTCTCGAGTTTCTAGTGTCTATTCCATGCCTTAATTCAATTTCATACTTTAAACATTTGATACTTCATGTACTAAATTGTTGTTAGCTTAACAAATGGCTAATTCTCTTTTGCTACTCATTTTAAACTAAGGTTGAAATGGCAGTCTTACACTTTGTGGTTGAGATATATATGTATGTGTGTGTGTGTGTGTGTGTGTGTTGGCCACATCCCCTTCAAGCAAAGAGAACATACTTTGTCAAATCTTCAATACAACTGAGAAACACAAACCTACTTCCTGATGAATAAATGTCAATTGAAACTTTTCAAATTCCACTTTGTATATCATGAAAAGTCCGTTTCGTAGGGCGTACAATTTTATTTATCATATCTATGCCATAAACAACACACGGTAGTCATTTGCGTGTTACCCCAAGCTGGAAACCATTCCCTGTTCCACAGGCCGCGGTTATGCAAAAACGTTCACAGAAGTTAAAATCAGTATACACACACACACACACACACACACTGCAAAAAAAGCATCTTGAGCTCGATGTTCTGTCCCAGAGCTAGAATCCATTTCTGTTTAGTGTTCATACTGTAACATCGGCCATTTGTAGATCCTTCCCGAATGCCGACCTGTGAGGTGTTATTTCAGAATGTAAATACAATGCTATTCTCAGTGACCAAGGAACTGTCTATTCGCCATTATGCAAATATATAAATGCGAACTCTTATGCTAGTAGTCGTCCACCTGTAGTTCCTTGTCGAAGATAACAATGAACCAAATGTATAGACCCTTTTCAGTCACGTGACCTTCGTAAATGCGACCGCCATTTTGGACATGTAGTGGACTTCAGCTCGAATCGGTTTGAATGCGAGGAAGGCGACAAACATAAAAGAAAAAGGAGCGAGATGCAGAAAACTGTATTTACTAGTTTACTGTAATTATGATCTGGCAGCTACTTACACCGGATCCAGTGTAAATAGCTGCCGGAGCCGCCGGCCGCAAGCTAGCGCGCGCGCGCTCTCCCCGGCCGGCCGCGAGCTAGCGCGCGCGCGCTCTCCCCGGCCGGCCGCGAGCTAGCACGCGCGCGCTCCAGAACCTTGGACGTTGGCTCCGGCAGCTATTTACACTGGATCCGGTGTAAATAGCTGCCAGATCATAATTACAGTAAACTAGAATGGAATGTTAACAGCAATGTAATGCCTTTTCTGGCTAATTTTATTCGTCTTACCTCCAACAAAGTGGTCACTACACAAGCGTTGGTATGCCGCTATCCATCTTCTCTGTCGGTCAGCATCTACCGGGATCCGATAAAATGATAACCCTTGCCTTGTTTGTTGATGGTTACTACATCCAGGTGCACAACAATATAGTGGCATGATGGAAGTCTTGCTGAAAATAAACACTTTCTTTGCTGCCATTCCTCGATGTTGGTTGTGGTAAACTACTGGTAGTACATGTCCAAAATGGCGGCCGCGTTTGTCGTGACGTCACGTGAAAAGGGTCCATAGTCCCCTCTGAGAGTAGTATAAAAGCGAGGCCAATTCTTTTGTTTTGGCTCTACGACAAAGACGGAACACGATCAAAAAATGAACATGAGATGAGAAATCAGGGTTTCATCTGTGACAAAAAAAAAATCTCAGAACATGTGACTGACAGATGTTTCTTGTTGCCTAGGTGGTACCCTGTTAGATTGATTGCTTCAACAATTTATAGCTCTGAATGTCCACCCTTGGTTTGAGCCCTGGGTTTCACCTCTGAAGTCTGCATTTGTTATTAATAAGGATAAACCAACATGAAGACCAGAGAACTGTCTATGGGAGCAAAACAAGCCATTTTGAAGCTGAGAAAAGCAGGAAAATCAATCCGAACCACTGCGTAAGCATTGGGCATGACCAATACAACAAATTGGAATGTGCTAAAAAAGAAAGAAACCACCGGTGTGCAAACAACCAGACATCGAACAGGTCAGCCAAGGAAAACAACAACAGCAGCTGATGACAGAAACATTGTGAGCCGTGAAGAAAAACCTTACACAGGGCAAAGGTGAAAGTATCACAATTCACGATTCACAGAAGACTTCAACAGTAGAAATATAGAGCCTGCCCTACAAGATGCAAACCCCTCATCAGCAGGAAGAATCAGAAGGCCAGAGTGGAATCCATCCAGAAAAAAATCAAATGTGAAGAATGAAAGAATCTCCTCATGATCCACATGTTGGTAAAACACGGTGGAGGTAGTGTCATGGCTTGGGCTGGCATGGCTGGTTTTGGAACAGGCTCACGAATCTGAATCTAGAAGTCGGAAACATTCCATCTGCTAATTTACAGAGAAAGGCATCCAATCTAATTGGGAGGAACTTCATCATGCAAGCAAGATGATGACCCAAAACACATTATCAACACAACAAAGGGAAAAACATGGGCATTTTTAGACAGGCCAAATCAGTCACCAGAACTTAACCCAATTGAGCAGCATTTCACCTCCTGAAGAGGTGACTGAAGGGAGAAACCTGAAATTGTAGTCCAGGCACTCAAAGCTGAAATTCTTGATCTTTCATCTCATATCCACGTCAAGTTTATTTGTATAGCACTTTTAACAGTGGACATTGTCGTGAAGCAGCTTTAAAGAAAATTAAAGAATTTAAACATGAGCTAAATTTATCCCTAATTTATCCCCAATGAGCAAGCCTGTGGCGACGGTGGTAAGGAAAAAACTCCCTCAGACAACATGAGGAAGAAACCTCGAGAGGAACCAGACTCAAAAGGGAACCCATCCTCATTTGGGTGATAACAGATAACGTGATTATAAATAACTCACTTCTATAACTGTGTCCAGTAGAGTCACAAAGTATAACTGTGTAACCAGGAAATACATTATAGTTTTAACATGAAGTCTGTTTTGTTGAAGTTATAAATTGTTCATTGATGGAGACTTGAGTGCAAAACATGACAACTGCAGTCCTAAGGTTGGCAAGTCGACTGTAGTCCTCAGACACAAATGAATTCCTGTAAGTGTCCAGAGTCATCTTCCAAGTGCGACTTTTGACTGTCCATATGGGGCCGTCCTCCACAGGTATGTTGTGATGAGACTCCAGCCAGATGCAGGGCATCAGGATGGATCAGGCAGGCCCAAGGAGCAGAACAGATCAACAGATTCATATTAATATTGAATCTGTGAGCTCAAACATAAATGTCTTGCCTTGCCGTTCCAATACTTTTGGAGGACACTTATTCAACATATATCTAGCCATTTTGAAAAATTAATTCCATGCTTTAAAATGTTCTTATTCTATTGGCAGATAATTTTGCTACTTTCTGGAAATAAAGGTGTAAAATTAGCAAAAGTATTTGCCAATAGAATGAGACTTTTTTTTCAGCATAAAATGTATAAATGCGTCAACAAATAGGATAAATAATCTTTTATATTTGACTTAGTGGAATCCTGTCATACTGGATATGCTACGATATATGTTAAGTGTTAGATGTTATTGTTTCTACACAAACAACTTAGAATTACAAGGTAAAAAGTCGGGGTGCTTGAATGAGTCTCTCTGAGTGAGTGAGTGAGTGAGTGAGTGAGTGAGTGAGTGAGTTCAGAGTCATTTCTCTTCTTCACTCTTTCCATGAGAGTTTGAGCTGGAACGGCAGTGTGTGTATCGTTCAGTTTCCCGCTCTGAAATGACTCGAGTGCCCGGGAATGCCCGCATCACTGTGCCGTCTGTCTTTCTCCATCTGACTCAGCTATGCTTGTGAGAAACACCCTGTGAGGAAAAAAAAAAAACAACAAAAAAAACCAAACAGAGTAGCACATTTTTTAGTGGGTTCCCCTCCGAACGAGTGTGTGGTGATTCATTGGCTCTGAGTAAGCCGGCTCATTGGATTCAAAATAACACAGCAAAAGAAAAGAACAGAAATATGCCAGCTCACCATTAAACATTTCCAGTTGCGGTCTGTTTGGAATGGCTCATTTCGATGACTTCAGCTGCCTGAATAGCACACTAATCTGGGGAACAGGATGAGTGATGTTCACGAACACACACATTTTGGGATTTGGGTCATGATGCGGTTTGTTCATCATTCTGTCACATAAACACCATCACACGTGTTTCAACATCATCGGTCATGCGTGGATGTGTCCTAGAATCCCAGGCCACCAATGTAAATATTGCTCCAGTCCACTTTGGACATAGGCCACCATAGCTAATTTGTTACTGCATTAAAAGTATCAGCCATTTTGGATGTGACCCAAATTGTTCATCATCATATAGTATCTAGACAAAACAGTGTCATCAAATAACAGTTATCAGTTATCTGAAGTCATTCTGTTGAAGTTCATTGGATGTACTTTGGGACCTTGAAAAGACGTTTGAAGCACCGCAACAGGTCTACAACGGCCATTACATTTTTGGACATGACTACCAAGTGGCAGTCTCTGAAAATACTGCACCATACAGGGAGTGCAGAATTATTAGGAAAGTTGTATTTTTGAGGATTAGTTTTATTATTGAAAAACAACTATGTTCTTGATGAACCCAAAAGACTCATAAATATCAAAGCTGAGTATTTTTGGAAGTTGGAGTAGGGCTTTCTTAGTTTTAGCTATCTTAGGAGGATATCTGTGTGTGCAGGTGACTATAACTGTGCATAATTATTAGGCAACTTAACAAAAAACAAACATATACCCATTTCACTCATTTATTTTCACCAGGGAAACCAATATAACAACTCAACATTCACTAATATACATTGCTGGCATTCAAAAAAAAAAAAAAAAAAATCAGTGACTAATATAGCCGCCTTTCTTTACAAGGACACTCAAAAGCCTGCCATCCATGGATTCGGTCAGTGTTTTGATCTGTTTGCGATCAACATTGCGTGCAGCAGCAACCACAGCCTCCCAGACACTGTTCAGAGATGTGTACTGTTTCCCCTCCTTGTAGATCTCACATTTGATGAGGGACCACAGGTTTTCTATGGGGTTCAGATCAGGTGAACAAGGAGGCCACGTCATTAATCTTTCTTCCTTTAGACCCTTTCTGGCCAGCCATGCTGTGGAGTACTTGGATGCGTGTGATGGAGCATTGTCCTGCATGAAAATCATGTTTTTCTTGAAGGATGCTGACTTCTTCCTGTACCACTGCTTGAAGAAGGTGTCTTCCAAAAACTGACAATAGGACTGGGAGTTGAGCTTGACGCCATCCTCAACCCGAAAAGGTCCCACAAGCTCATCTTTGATGATACCAGCCCATACCAGTACCCCACCTCCACCTTGCTGGCGTCTGAGTCGGACTGGAGCTCTCTGCCCTTTGCTGATCCAGCCACGAGCCCATCCATCTGGCCCATCAAGACTCACTCTCATTTCATCTGTCCATAAGACCTTAGAAAAATCAGTCTTGTGATACTTCTTGGCCCAGTCTTGACGTTTCATCTTGTGTGTCTTGTTCAGTGGTGGTCGTTTTTCAGCCTTTGTTACCTTGGCCGTGTCCCTGAGTATTGCACACCTTGTGCTTTTTGACACTCCAGTGATGTTGCAGCTCTGAAATATGGCAAAACTGGTGGCGAGTGGCATCTTGGCAGCTTCACGCTTGACTTTCCTCAGTTCACGGGCAGTTAGTTTGCGCCTTTTTTTTTCAACGCGCTTCTTGCGACCCTGTTGACTATTTTGAATGAAGCGCTTGATTGTTCGATGGTCACGCTTCAAAAGCTGGGCAATTTTAAGAGTGCTCCATCCCTTTGCAATATATGTCACTATTTTTGACTTTTCTGAGTCCGTCAAATCCCTCTTCTGACCCATTTTGCCAAAGGAAAGGAAGTTGCCTAATAATTTTGCACACCTGATATAGGGTGTTGATGTCATTAGACCACACCCCTTTTCATTACAGAGATGCACATCACCTGGTATGCTTAATTGGTAGGAGGCTTTCAAGCCTATGCAGCTTGGAGTAGGCCAACATGCATAGAGAGGGTAATGTGGTCAACATACTAATTTGCCTAATAATTCTGCACTCCCTGTATAGTGAATATGTACTGAAACCCCCACCCACCCAAGAGTGATCATACATATGACCTCTTCGGTACAACAGCTACACTGTCCCCAGTGAAACCTGGGAAGGACTGTGCATGGGGGAGTGTCCTAATATGACAGCACTTTTGAATTCTCATTTCTGATTGATAGATTACATTAATTCCAATGTTAGAGCTAGCAAATCACAGTGGGATAAGAGGAATAAAACACCATCGGACATGCTATTACTGGAAAACAATCAACTTTTGGGTCGTAGCATGAACTCCACTTCATGCCAGGCCATGTTACACCACCCTGTTGTGTTTTATTTCTTATACAGCGATAGAACATGAAATAATTTGGTCATCCTTTGCTAAAGTGAACTAGGTTTACAATGACCACCATTGCTGTACAAGTCAGGATGCTTGTCAGTCAAGCATCCAGACTGACGACAAATCAAGCATCTGGTTGAGTCAAGTCAAGCATCCTCCAGGATAGTAATCTTTAAATGTTGGGTTGTGTGTAAAAAATGATTTTTGAAACAAAAATCTACAAGTAAACTACAACATAATACATAATAGCTGTGATTGTAATTTAAGACGCCTCAGATGGCTGCATGATCCGTCTGGTCAGTTTGGCAGTCGATTCGGTGAATAAATCATTTTATTGAACAGACTGAAATGATTCATTTCAACTATAAAAGCTATTTAGCTCACTCGGGAATGTGCTTTGTATTGGGTTCTCCGCTAAAATTCATTTAAATAACATAAATCAGTTTTAAAAACAGAAATAATGGTAAGCGAGCAGACTTTTCATATTTAGATTTCTTGTTCGTGAAAGTCCAACCAGGTCCAGCTGAACAAGCTAAAAATTCACAGAAAAATTCACAATCAGGTGAGATTTATTTAAAATGGAGCAGGGCCGACAGCCCAATGATACAGCTGTTGCTCTTTTTATTAACATTATGACATGTGTGTCCTCAGTGTTTGATGAAAATACTCACACACCTGCTGGGAAGGTGTGAGCGTTTATGTTAGCGGTTCGGATGTCGGGAATCTCGGGACAGCAGGTGGGCCACTCGGCTAAATATTTAAAAAACATGAGGTTCGGATTTATTCTTAGCCAGGTAGGTAAGTGCGCGTGCGCACACATGCACATTCTTGTACTTCTGTCATTGTGGGGACTCACTGACATAATGCATTCCTGAGCCCCTTATCCTAACCTGAACCATCACAACCGCATGCCTAACCCCAGCTCTGACCCTAACCCTAACCTCATTCTAACCTGAACCCTAAAACTGAGTCTGAATTGTCAAACAGCTTTCTGAAGAAGTGAGGACCAGCCAAAATGTCCTAACTCTGTTGGTTGAAAATGTGTTCTGGTCCTTGATATGTAGCAAGGACACACACACATTCTTGTACTTCTGTCATTGTGGGGACTCATTGACAGAATGCATTCCCGAGCCCCTTGCCTGAACCGTAACCATCACAACCAAATGCCTAACCCTAACCGAAACCTCTTTCTAACCTGAACCCTAAAACTAAGTCTTAACCTTCAAACAGCCCTTTGAAAAAGTGAGGACCAGCCAAAATGTCCTCACTTCCCAAAAATGTCCAAACTCTGTTGGTTGAAAACGTGTTCTGGTCCTTGATATGTAGCGAGTACACACACACACACACACACACACACACACACACACACACACACACACACACACACAAACTTCAAGTAAGTGTAAAAGAGATTTTTAGGATTTTATTTCCTGCTGCTGGTGTGTACTGATCTAATCTGTTGAACTGATTAGCACAATCCATTCAGTGTGCATCTGCTAACTTCATGTGGTGTTTTGTTATCTTGCTTCATGTGCTTATTTTATACACTGTCTTAGCTTGCTTCATGTGGCATGTATTAGCATGCTTCCTGTGGTGTATGTTGGTGCATATTAGCTTGTTTTGTGTCACGTGTAGTGTGTGTTATCTCACATGATCATTTCATGTTAGCTCAACTCGCTTTATGTAAGAACAGTGTATGTGTGTTCTGAGTGTGTCTTGTGACGTGCATGAGCACCAGTTTGAAAAGATGCGTTGACTCCACACGTTAGCCTTCACGAATAACATCAGTGAACATTAACAGCAACCAGAACTTATCTGCTCTATCTCCCTGTCTGGCTGGTTCTCCTTGTCTTGTCTCTGTTTCTGGCTTCTAGACAAATATGCCATTATATGTTAATTAACAGTAGTAAATCATGCCTAATAAAGAGGATCACGATGGTCATCAACTGGTGGACTGCAGTCCAGATATGAACCCAGCATAGTTTTTCAGAGCAAAAGAAGAAATATGTATGTGTGTGAGTTGATATGACTCACTGTAATTGGGAGAAATGTCTTTGTTTTTGCTGTTCTCCTTTTTTGGCAAATAAAGTGTTGGTTTATATTAGAGCAAGCAAGTGAGGGAGGAATGCACTTCCGTTGAGGTGATTTAAAGGCCCTCAGTGACGCATGTCCACGTCTGGAATTCCTGGGCATTCCTTAAACTCGATGACGCAGCACATACACACACACACACACACACACACACACACACACACGTTCTCAGTAATCCCTCAAATCCTGTAAGCTGAGAGAGAGAGAGAATGAATGCGTATGAATATACATAAGATTCTTATAACTCCATTATTCTTCACAGATTTTAGACAACACTGTCATTACGTAAGAAGCAGAAGCCAGTTCGCCCGATAGGGCAAATTCTGGGCCTGATTTGTGCACTCCAGACATATAAAGGCACTACCAGTTGGAAGGCAGCTGCCATCTGAGGTTCCTGTATTTCAGTATCTCACGTATTCTCCGAGGCAGCACAGTGGTGTAATGGTTAGCACTGTTGCCTCACAGGAAGAAGGTTCTGGGTTCAAGTTTGCATGTTCTCCCCGTGTCTGAGTGGGTTTCCTCCAGGTGCTCTGGTTGGTTTCCCCCACAGTCCAAAGACATGCAGGTTAGGCTAATCGGTGGCTCATAATTGACCGTAGGTGTGAATGTGAGCGTGAATAGTTGTTTGTCTTTGTGTCAGCCCTGCGATGATCTGGCAACTTGTCTAGGGTGTACCCTGCTTCTCACCCGTAGTCAGCTGGGATAGGCTCCAGCTTGCCTGCGACCCTGCATAGGATAAGAGGTTACGGATAATGGATGGATGGATAGATGGATGTATTCTCTGAGCCTTCTATTCGCCAGACCATGAGTGTTCTGAAAAACATTTTCCTCATTTAGTTGATGCTTTTATTCTTAGCAACTTACAATTGAGATAGGATACATCTGAGCAGTTGAGGGTTAATGGTTTGGCTCGAGGACAATAGTGGCAGCTTGGTGCCAGTGGGTTTTGAAAGACCGTCCAATCATAGCCAAGTATCTTCACCACTGAGCCACCACTGCTGTAATTGCTGCCCAATTAAGAGTATGCTTACAGATGTTGGTGAATTGCTTTTCCAGTCAACTTTGTGTTCATAAATTGCTTTAACATGACATAGAGCACAGAATAAGAGAGAAGCATGGCAAAAGATCCTCAAGAAGATAGGTGAAATGGAGAGTGGAGATGAGGATGGAAGAGCCAAGCATCGAAGAAGGTTGGCTGTCAAATTGAAGATGTCATGGAAAGGTGGCACCCTGCTGTGCCACCTGACTCAGGTAAATGGGAAAGTTCTGGAAAGTTTGCTGCCTACTATGAAGAGGATGGAGGATGAGGTTGTGGATATTCCTGTTGAAACAACGCTGATCCTTCTGAATATGCCAGCAACTTTCTCTGAAAGAAAACTTGCCATTGGATGATCTCTCCAGTTGGACCACCAGACTAGAGGGTTTCCCATTCGAAAGGGTTCCAAGTGGCAAAGAACCCATAATTATTCAAAGAACACTTTAGCACTGTCAGGCCCCGGTGATGCTGAAGGGATTGTCTTTACACTTATTGAGCATAAAAATGGGGACTACCTTTCCTTGTTGCTGGAGTGGTACCCTCAAGGGTACACCTTTTGCACCATTAGTATTTATCTTTTACCTGGTGCATGTAAAGCTTTAAAATGTTCCTCAAAAAAATTATGACTGTCTGTTAATGCTCATGAAGTCATTTTTAAAGGTACGTTAGATCCACATACATAAAAGATGCATATTAAAGGTACGAAAGATGTACCATTGAGGGGACCACCCCAGTGACAAGTTTAGTTCTGTTTTTTTTTCCTGGAAAATGAAGGTTCTTGGCGGCACGGTGGTGTAGTGGTTAGCGCTGTCGCCTCACAGCAAGAAGGTCCGGGTTCGAGCCCCGTGGCCGGCGAGGGCCTTTCTGTGTGGAGTTTGCATGTTCTCCCTGTGTCTGCGTGGGTTTCCTCCGGGTGCTCTGTTTTCCCCCACAGTCCAAAGACATGTAGGTTAGGTTAACTGGTGACTCTAAGTTGACCGTAGGTGTGAATGTGAATGGTTGTCTGTGTCTGTGTGTCGGCCCTGCGATGACCTGGCGACTTGTCCAGGGTGTACCCCGCCTTTCGCCCGTGGTCAGCTGGGATGGGCTCCAGCTTGCCTGCGACCCTGTGGAACAGGATAAAGCGGCTAGAGATAATGAGATGAGATGAAGGTTCTTGAAGACACAAGTTGGCCTTCAACAGACCTTCATGATGTGAGGCTGTTGTACATCTTGAACCATACAACCATAATGCCTAAGGCATTATTTTCTCTCCCAACCGAACCCAGAATCAATGGTAGTTGGAAATGCATTGTCATTTTGACATTGTTTTTTACATAAATTGAGAGCACAGAGGAATAGGTTTCATTCCCTAGAAATCTGTAAGGAAGACTGGAATCCACTTGAAGACCTCCACTTATTCGTGCATCTGGAGGGATTTGGAGTGGCCTGGCATGAAGAGACTGCCCTCAGAATTCCACTATTGCTTCCTCGGCAATACACAGTCACATCAATCATCCTGAAGCAGCAGTTGGGATAAATTACTGCAATCAGAAAGATGGATTATGTTCACTTGTAATTGTGGGATGGTGCTACACATGAGTGGGCCTCAAACAAGTTGGGAAGTTCCAGCACACTCAGAACTGCTCAAGAATAGTCTGCCAGTGTTCCTGTTTCTGTATCAGCATGTATCATTGAACCAGGTCATCGACTGCAGAAAACCTGGACTGCTTGGCTCCATTCACCCCCTTCTGCAAAAATGAAGCCAAAATGCCTCTGCCATGTTGCCAAATTTGCAACCAGCATCTGCACAGTAGAGGCTTTCTCCTTCTCGAGTTTGCGCAGTACAGACAAGAAGCAAAGTGAGGTACAGCCCAATCCTTTGGTAGACCCAAACCCCTTCCAGTCCAGTGCATTGCAGAATGTGTTCATGGTGGAAAGCAAACTTGGATCTCGCAATTCCGACTCATATTCCACATCTTGGCAAGTGACTCTCATTTTGCATCTTAAGCTTTGATACATGGATCTATAGCTGATTTCATAAAAGCAGTTCATGCACTTAGATTCTCAGACACTATTATGTACATCTACAACCCCAATTCCAAAAAGGTTGGGACACTGTGTAAAACATAAATAAAAACAGAATGCAAAAATTTGCAAATCATGGAAGCCCTATATTTAATTGAAAATAGTACAAAGACAACATATCAAATGTTGAAACTGAGAAATTTTATTGCTTTTTGAAAAATATATGCTCATTTTAAATTTGATGTCAGCAACACGTTTCAGAAAAGTTGGGACATGGGCAACAAAAGACTGAAAAAGTTGTGTAATGCTAAAAAATTGGCAACAGGTCAGGAAAATGACTGGATATAAAAAAAAGCATCCCAGAGAGGTGGAGTCTCTCAGAAGTAAAGATGGGGATGGGTTCAACATTTTATGAAAGACTGCGTGGGCAAACAGTGCAACAATTTAAGAATAATGTTCCTCAATGTAAAATTGCAAAGAATTTGGGGATCACATCATCTATGGTCCATAATATCATTAAAAGATTCAGAGAATCTGGAGAAATCTCTGTATGCAAGAAACAAGGCTGAAAACTGACATTGGATGCCTGTGATCTTCAGGCCCTCAGGCGACACTGCATTAAAAGCAGACACATGTCTGTAGTGGAAATCATTGTATGGGCTCAGGAACACTTCAGAAAACCATCGTCGGTGAAAACAGTTCATTACTGCATCCACAAATGCAAGTTAAAACCAGATATAAACAATATCCAGAAACACCGCCACCTTCTCTGGGCCCGAGCTCTTTTAAGATGGTCTGAGGCAAAGTGGAAAATTGTCCCGAGGTCTGATGAATCAAAAGTAGAAATTCTTTTTAGAAATCATGGACACCACGTCCTCCAGGCTAAAGAGGAGAGGGACCATTCGGCTTATTATCAGTGCACAGTTCAAAAGCCAGCGTCTGTGATGGTATGAGGGTGCATTCGTTCATGTGATATGGGTAGCTTGTACATCTGGGAAGGTGTCATTAATGCTGAATGATATCTATGTGATCTGACGTCGGGTATAAAACATTTTATACCACAGCACTGTTGTTTTTGAGTTGGACTTGTCAGAAGATCTTTTTTGTCTTATTAGTTTTTAAAAACCAGGCTGATAATGGCGTGAACTGACTTATGTGGATTTTTGTCAACGTATTGATAAAAATTAAGAATAAAAAGTAGAATGTCATTCTTTATTGTAGAATCATTGATGATATTTCTTTTTTTTATAACAACACACCTGTTAAGTTTTAATACTTATATAAAAAAAACCTATGCATTATGGATTACTCGATTGGATATACACCAATCAGCCATCAAATTAAACACACCGACAAGTGAAGTGAATAACATTGATGATCTCATTACAGTGGCACCTGTCAATGGGTGGGATATATTAGGCAGCGAGAGAAGTCAGTTCTTGAAGTTGATGTGTTGGAAGCAGGAAAAACGGGCAAGCGTAAGGACCTGAGCGACTTTGACAAGGGCCAAATTGTGATGGCTAGACGATTGGGACTGAGCATTTCCAAAATGGCACATCTTGTGGGGTGTTTCCGGTATGCAGTGGTTAGTACCTACCAAAAGTGGTCCAAGGAAGGAAAACTGGTGAACTGGCCACAGGGTCATGGGTGTGGCTACGAAGGCTAGCCCATATGATCCAATCCCACAGAAGAGCTCCTATAGCACAAACTGCTACACATTTCTGTTTTAGCCAGCATTAACTTTTTCAGTAGTTTGTGCTCTAGTAGCTCTTCTTTGGGATTGGACCATATGGGCTAGCCTTTGTGCCCCAGTCAACGAGCTTTCGACACCCATGACCCTGTCACTGGTTCACTGGTTGTCCTTCCTTGGAGCACTTTTGGTAGGTACTAACCACTGCATACCAGGAACACCCCATAAGATGTGCCATTTTGGAGATGCTCAGACCCAGACATCTAGCCATCACAATTTGATCCTTGTCAAAGTCGCTCAGATCATTAGGTTTGCCCATTTTTCCTGCTTCCAACACATCAACTTTGAGAACTGACTGTTTTCTTGCTGCCTCAGAAAGCCCACCCCTTGACAGGTGTCAATGTAATGAGATAATCAGTGTCATTCACTTCACCTGTCAGTGTTTTTAATTTTATGGCTGATCGGTGTATAATTTATTAGATATGGTGTACAGTCAAATTACACTTCTATAGCTATTTGAGAGCCAAAACCAAAATTGTAGTGCACTATATAGGGTCTAGGATATATGTATCTTACACGACATATGGAGTGGTGTTACAGAGAGGAGAGTCATTTAATCTATCGCAGATGTATTGTGTTTATACGTGAAAAGCTGAATCCGAAGTGCTCCTTCTTAGACATAGCTCCATAATTGATAATCGTACATGAGATAGGGAACAGCCTTTAAGCATAAGGTTAAGTGTATAGTCCCGTGTTTAGAGACTAGAATCCATTCCTATATTTGTTTATATCGTCTCGTCTTCATCCGCTTATCCGGGGCCGGGTCGCGGAGGCAGCAGTCTGAGCATGGAAGCCCAAACTTCCCTTTCCCCAGACACCTCAGCCAGCTCCTCGGGAAGAACACCGAGGCGTTCCCAGGCCAGCCGAGAGACATAGTCCCTCCAGCGTGTCCTGGGTCTTCCCCAGGGCCTCCTCCCGGGGGGACATGCCTGGAACACCTCCCCAGGGAGTTTATATATGAAGGACAAATCTGAATTCCAAATGGTTCCTTTTTGGACATGTGGTACACTATATAGGCTCTATGAAGGGTTCTTGCTTGCAGAGTTGAGAGACTAATCCCAGGTGGTTCCTTATTAGACATACAGTCCACTTCGTGGAGTCTAAAATCCATGGTGTGTGGGTCTAAATGATGAGAGTTTGCACTCTAAGTACATACTAGTGCACTTCGTGTGCACTCTGACCCTTGACCAAGGGTTAGTGGTCTAAAGTTAGAGCACGGTCAATTGAGAAAGGGCCGCTTTCTTTGACCTCCACTCAAATGGTCCGTGTGTGTGAAATGTTCTAGCTTTAAATCAAAAGCTTCTGTAGGCCAAACTACAAAGTGATGTGAGATTTACAGGCTTTGTAAGCGTCAGAAGAGAGAGTGTGTGTGTGTGTGTGTGTGTGTGTGTGTGTGTGTGTGTGTGTGTGTGTGTGTGTGTGTTTATAAGTGTCGCAAGCGTTAATAGCTGCTTTTGGTGTGGTTTACATCTAACACTTAAAATGAAACACGCTTCAAGAGATGAATTCATCATTAAAGCTGTAAAGACAAAGCACAGCGCGACACTTTTGCATTTGCACTCAAGATGTTTGTAGTTTAGCAGTAGATCACACACACACATGCATTAAAGATTGTTTGCAGGTTTTACTAATGCAAACCTGTACCAACTCGCATGCGATTTGCATGATTTTGGCCAAATGAACATTATTCAATGTCTCTGATCAATCCACTCTGGACGTGTCACAAACCACACATCCTATTCACTATAAAAGACACAAAATTCCAGCATCAGTTCACTGAGGACGTGTCCTAAACCACCCAACCTATTCATTATATACTGTAGGTCACACCACAAATAGAACACTACCACAACCATCTTATTATCATCAGCCCACTGTGGTCTTATCCCAAACCCAGTCCCATTCCACTGCATTACTGTAGGTCACAAATGTGTCACCGTGATTAGTCCACTGTAGACATGTCCTGTCCATGCTAAAGGACACACAAACATAAACTGAAATGCCTTACCATCCTGACTCGACTGTCGATGTGTTCCAAACCACAAACCCTCTTCACTACATAGTTCATATCAATGTCAGACTTATTCCAAAGCATACAGCTTTTTCCTTTGATACACAACATCATCACAAATACATCACCATTGTGGGTCTACTGTGGACGTGTCCCAAACTATATTCCTTGTTCACTATACTGTATAGGCCACATAAATACAAAAATACCATCATAAATATTTGAAATCATCTGTCATATCACTGTTGTCATATCAGACCCTTTTAACGACATAGGTGACATTAACACAAGGATCAGTTCACTGTGGACATGTCTCAAACCACATGGTTTACTAAATAGGCTACACAAACACAAAATTCCATTTTTCACTCTATGGGTCACAAGTACTTGTCAAAAATGCTTCACCAACATGGGTCCAATGTGAACGTGTCCCAAACCACACACCCTATTCACTATATACGCCACCATCATACATTGTGATTGTATCCCAAACCCAGATCCATTCCAAGGCACAGGTAATAAACGGACCATTATAAACATTTCACATTATTAGTCCACTGTGTACACGTCCTAAACCACATGTCCTAATCACTATGTAGACCGCGCACTCACCATGGCTAATGTTTTACTGCAGTGCGGATGCGTCCCAAACCGCACGCCATATTCACCATATATGCTTCTATGCACACCGCATTGCATGATGGTTATTCTTCAGCTAACAGGCTAATTATAGACCCTAACTATTGCAATGCATTGTGGGATAGCATGAGAGTACAAATTTTCTATTTGAAAAAAAAGAAAGAAAAAAGGCAGACTGCCAAAATAGTTCACTGCATAGTGTACAGGATTTAAGCACGGAAAAAAAAAACACAATGTACAATTTGTCTAATTATATATTTCAACACTGATAAAACCGAATGGTGCATTCCAGCAGGGCTAAAGAATACATGCAGAGAAGTGTGTGTATGTGTGTGTGTGTGTGTGTGTGTGGCCTGTGATCAAACATGCTTTGATTTGCACTTACTGAAACCTTAACGAGCATGCCATACTCTTTTAAAGGGGCATTTACAGGAAGAATGCCAAACTTTCAACAGTTAGATGGTAAAGCTGCGTCCGTGATGAAGTTACCGTATATGCTTGGGGGCGACACAACACATGCATGGGATGGGATCAAAAGAAATGCCGAAATGTGTGTGTGTGTGTGTGTGTGTGTGTGTGTGTGTGTGTGTGTGTGAGAGAGAGAGGATGCAGGGCCTGGATTTCCCCGAGTGTATGTGTCAATGGCTGGGAAAGGTGAGAGGTTGTTTCAGCTCTGTGATGATCATAAGATGGAAGCTCAGTTGTTAGCTAAGTGTCAGACATGAATCATTTTAAATTGTGGACATGTATATAAAACAATGTCGAAAAGAAAAAAAGCTTGGTGGAAATTCAGCCCTTAACCATAGCTGGAGAACAGAAAGTCTCTGGTTGCACCACAGGGACTCATTGATTCTGGAGAAAGGTTGTTGATATTTGGACTCATCAGCCAAACAAATACACACTTCCATTCAGTGGTTCTTCAGAAGCTCCGCCCTCTAAATCCATGGATGCACCTTACCGAGGGAACGACGCTAACAATGACACCCCCATGACTGCGCCTTTAAGGTATGTCATATCTCGTAGTGCATAATGTGATCAAATTCAAAACTATGCAGCCAGTCAGGCCATCAACGTACAAGCCACCTTATTAGGAACACATGTACACCCAATCATTCATTCAATCGTCCAGCAGGGCAATGTATATTGTGTATCTATATTAAAAACATACAGATGCACGTCAAGAGCTTTTGCTCTTGTTCATACCAAACAACAGAATGGGGAGAAAAGACTTTTACAGAGGCATGGTTCATGAGGTATGATCACAGATGGACTCGGTTGAGTATTTAAGAAATTCTAGTGTTTACGCAGACTGATGTGAAAAACAAAGACATCCAGTGAAAGGCAGTTCTGCATGTTGAAACACCTTGTCAATGAGAAAGGGCACATTAGATTGGCCAGACTGGTTCAAGCTGACAGGAAGGCTACAGCAACTCAAATAAGCACTCGTTACAACCACGATGAGCAGAAAAGCGTCTCAAATCAACAACATGTCAAACCTTAAGGTGGATTGGCAACAACAGCAGACAGGCTCCATTCCTATGAGCCAGCCAAAACTGTAAAGATGAAGATTGGAGACTTTCCCAACAGAAATCAACTTTTTGTTATCATGTGCTGACACTGGAGACTCCTTCCAAAAATGCGAGATAAACATTTCCTCACAGGAAATGTCACCAAAAGGACAATCATAAACATTTTTTGGCTTGTTTATATGGAGTGTTCGGGATACAAATCCCTGTGTTCCTTGTTACTATCGAAATGACAACAGATTCATAACTAGAAGGGCACTTGGTAGAGTGCATACCTCCGCCAAGCCACACATTATCAACATTAAAATCAAATAACTTGAACCTCGGATAATACTAAAGATGTCCACCAAATTTCATCCAAATCTGTTCACGACTTTTTGAGTTCTGTTGGGATCCTGGATCCACATACATATCCGGATTGGCATCAAAATCTAATCCATTGTTCCTTAGCCCATGGCTCATCTTTCCTCCAAATTTAATCAAAATCGGTTCACGACTTTTTGAGTTACATTGGGAACAGGCAAACAAACAAATGGAGGCGAAAACATAACCTCCTCCAGCCAAGTTGATGGAGGTAATATATCAATAGATTGCTTAGTAGTAGTGACCAGGACAGAAGTGGTAATGGAGCAGAATTTCTCTTGTTTCTCCGGGTTTAATTTGACACCACACACATTTTATTCACTCTCTACACCACCTGTGTTTGTGTGTGTGTGTGTCAGTCAGTAACCCCTCGCACAGGTGTTGTATTACATCACCCTAATCAAGCTGAGGTATGCGCTTCCCCTCAGAGGTCAAAGGTCTGAGGTCGTTGCTGGGGGAGGCAGATGCGAGGAGATCAGAGGTCACGATGAAGAAATGACGGTTCAAGGAAGAGCAAGTTTTAAAGGTCAAACATAAATCAGATTTATTTTATTAGGGTTTTAAAATATTATAACATAATTTTCGTTATTTTATGTATGCAAAAATAAGTTCAAGACTGGTAGATATCATCCATGTTAAAAATATAACGTGAATGACCTAAAGTAAAAGATTTGGGAAGTAAATTGAGTAGAATGAAGGATTTAGGGTTCCACTTTGAAGATAGCATCGGCTAAACTGGCTCCTGTTCCGACAGGCTGCCAGCACTGATGGCGCTAGCTAGCTAGCTAGCTAATCAGCGACATCCTGTGCCTTGATTTAACTGCTCCTTTTGTTTACATTGTATTATCGTTGCTGTACAGTTTCTGGACAGACTTGTTTAAAGCTTGTAACTGTGAATAAAATAATTGAAACTCGATATTTGACTTTCTGAGTCACATTCATGTGTTTGGATGAATTAATAATCCGTGTTTGTGTCAGGAAATAGTAAATAACAGATTCTTGAACATGTCGAATGATATAAAAAAGAACTAGATAAGAAATATACCATTTCATTTTGCAAATTTTTCCTTGAACAAATTTCTAAAACAGCTGAACTTTAGAAAAGGTTAAAAATGGTTAAGGCTGAGGTTGCAGGTTAGCATAGCCATATAACTTTCTTTCATGAAGTGAAATCCAACACACCTGTAATTTCCCGTGTGTTTTTTTTTTTTTTTTTAAATAGTTGAAGATATTTGTGTAAAACAGGATTGTGAAAGATTTAATGAACAATTTACAACTTGTATGCTGGGTAGCTTTTCTTCCTGGATGAATTTTACCTCAGGATTTTGAAGCTATAAAAGGTTAAAAATGATTCCGGTTGAGGTAACAGGTTAGCATAGCCATACAGTACGACTTTCTTTCATGAAGTGAAACCCCTGAAATTTCCTCTGCTTTTTAAAATTGTTGAAGATATTGTGTAAAACAGTATTGTGAAAGATTTTATGAACTGTTTACAACTTGTACACTGTGTACCTTTTCTTCCTGGATGTATTTTACCTCAGGATGTTGAAGCTCGTTCGCTAAAAATGCCGCCTAGTTCATGCTAGCTAGCTAACACAATAACACAAAAGCTATGGATGAAAACGTAATCGAACTCTGTCTATAATATGGTTAGAAAGACTGGAGGACTTTATCAAAAAAATATATTGTAGAAGATAACTTTGTGGCGGCACGGTGGTGTAGTGGTTAGCGCTGTTGCCTCACAGCAAGAAGGTCCGGGTTCGAGCCCCGTGGCCGGCGAGGGCCTTTCTGTGTGGAGTTTGCATGTTCTCCCCGTGTCTGTGTGGGTTTCCTCCGGGTGCTCCGGTTTCCCCCACAGTCCAAAGACATGCAGGTTAGGTTAACTGGTGACTCTAAATTGACCGTAGGTGTGAATGTGAGTGTGAATGGTTGTCTGTGTCTATGTGTCAGCCCTGTGATGACCTGGCGACTTGTCCAGGGTGTACCCCGCCTTTCGCCCGTAGTCAGCTGGGATAGGCTCCAGCTTGCCTGCGACCCTGTAGAACAGGATAAAGCGGCTACAGATAATGAGATGAGATGAGATAACTTTGTGAATGCCTTTATGTCCCTCCTGTCCTTAATTAGGAGATCGAGTTGTCTGCCGTAACGTGTTAACTTGCTCTGCATTTTAATGTTCATTATTCAAGGTGTTAAAAACACAGCGAGTATGTGTTTATTTATGACTTCTGGGTGCTTTATTAGGAGGTGCAGGCAGTTGTGTCCTTGACAGGCACTCTGTGTTGTATTCTGATCTTATTTTTAGCGTGTGTTAGCGTGACAGCAGCTTGATGTTGACTTACAGTCACGGAGGAGGATAAATAAACTGCAGGAAATCCTCACATTTAATCCTCCTCAGCTATTGTTCGTTTTGAAAAACACACACCCTTTGGGGAGGCTTCAGAAAGCACGAAACGTCTCTTTGTCCTGGCTTTAAATGCTCAGAAGTGTGTGTGTGTGTGTGTGTGTGTGTGTGTGTGTGTGTGTGTGTGTGTGTGTGACAGACTATTAACGGAGGTCTTATACAACACAGTAACTGATTAACCAAACTGTGAGAACAGACCTTTACTCTCTCTCTCTCTCTCTCTCTCTGAGAGAAAGAAAGAAAGAAAGAAAGAAAGAAAGAAAGAAAGAAAGAAAGGAATTAGAGAAAGGAAACTACATATTAGTCTGTAATGCCTTTACACTGGTGTGTGTGTGTGTGTGTGTGTGTGTGTGCGTGCATGTTTGTGTGCATTTATGCTGTGTGTGTGTGTGTGTGTGTGTGTGTGTGTGTGTGTGTGTGTGTGTGTGTTAAATTCAGGGCCTTTCTTGCTGATTTGATTATTTCCTCTATCACACCTGTAATGTTTAACTACCTCAAGCAAAAGCACTCTGTGTGTGTGTGTGTGTGTGTGTGTGTGTGTGTGTGTGTACTAGAAGGAGATAACACCGAGTTGTACATTAAAAGCAGTTGAATAGACGACTTCCTTCCTCATGTTGACCTGTTGCTCACACTCACGTTTACTTCCGATCCCGCCACCTTTGATCCCTCCAGCCCCTGAAAAAGCATGCGAGCTGATTGGCTGCTTCGCTGACGCCCTTGGCATGGATATTTGCTTTGGCTTTGTGGAATCTGGCAAACATTTCTCTCTGTCAGTGGAATGGAGTGACAGGTTTGACAAAATGACATTTGATCACATCGATAAAGAGAGAGAGAGAGAGAGAACTCAAAATTAATAAAATTACTTGAGTTAGTTTCTCTTTGAAATTTTAGTTTGACTATAAACACCAGCCTCCTGACCAGATTGGATGCAAAATCTAATATCTGTATCTCTTGATGTCTTGTCGATGGCATCGGTATCTGTAAAAAACATTGTTTTGTCCCTGTTGTCACTTTTTTTTTGGTATTTATTGCACAGTGTTACTTGAAGTATCATTACCATTGGAAGGTTCTTTGCAGATGCTAGATTGGATGTTAGTTTGCTAAATTGTGTTCACATGTTAAAAGGAAAAAGTGCATCAAAATTTCATCGGAAGTAAAATCTAAAGGAAACTAACATACATACATCTAACTGCATGCTAACATACCGTACACTTACTTGCACACTTGCCTACTCGCATACTTATACATTAAAGTGGAGGTCATTAAAACTTTCTTCACATTCTTGGTGTCTGTGCGCTCTCTCTCTCTCTCTCTCTCTCTCTGAGTGGCAGGTCAGTGTGAGGCTTGTCAGTGCTCGTATTATCGGTGTGAGAGATCCTGCGGTACATGCTAATAGAGTTATTCAACACGGCGGAAACACACACTGAGCTAGGCATAGAGATGCAAATCAGCCATTAAATGCTGGCACAGAGAGGAGGAAGTGAGGGGGGGAGGTGACCCCAAATGAATTATGGGACACGTTTACCCATGGGGCATTGGATATTCTGAATTTGTGGGACAACGCCAAGTTTTTTTTGTCGCCAAATGCAAATGGTCCTCCAGAAGCAGATGGAACTGGTGACCCTCAATTTGAACTTTCAAAACTGCTAAGTTAGCATTGAGTTAGCCTTGATCCTATAAGACTTTGCTCATGTTCAGCTTGAGCAAATGGATTCCAGCGTTTGGCTGGGTTAGGTTAATTTATGTTAGGTTTGGCTGAGTTATAATATCTGAAGTGTTCTAACTAAGGCACCTTAGGAAGTGGTTTGAGTGAATTTGCAAGTGAATTAACCAATCACATTCAAACCCATGTTCAAATGTCAACATCATACGGCTGTCATCAGTGAAGTGACTCTGATTAACCAGAGATAAAGATCAGCTGTTTCTCTGAGATTCTTCAGGGCACCACAGGGATGTCGCATCCCTCCAAAAACTGATGAAAGTACAAGATAAAAACTTATCAGGGAGGCCAAGAGACCTACAGCAACATTAAAGGAGCTGCAGGAATATCTTAAAAGTACTGGTCACTCCCTGAATTTGACAACAATCTTTTATATTCTTGATACGTCTGAGCTATGGGGTGGGGTGTCTTGACGGAATGTGTGATGGTCTGATGAGACCAAGGTAGAACATTTTGGACATGATGTTTTTCTTTAGTTCAAAAGCTAGACAGCTTAGCACTAAAAGAACACCATATTCACAGTGAAACATGGTGGTGGGAGCATCATGCTTGGTTGCATGCTAGATTGCTCTGATGAGACCAAGGTCGAACATTTTGGGCATGATATTTTTGCTTGATTCAAAAACAAGACAGCTGAGCACCAGAAGAACATCATACTCACAGTGAAACATGGTGTTGGGAGTATTATGTTATCTCGCTGCTGTTCTTCAGCTGAGACTGGGGCTGTCATCAGGATAGAGGGAATCATGGGTAAACTGTTGTCCATAACCCATTAAAAGGCTGAAGATGAAGAAAGACTTCACGTTCAAGCACCATAACGACCCAAATTCCTAATCCAAGTGGCTTCAGAAGAAGAAGAAGCTCAGTGTTTGTGAGAACAGGAGACTGGGTGCTGTATTATAAGTAAAAGGTGCTTAAGCAAAGTATTACTTAAGTCTGTGCACACTTACTTATGCAACCAGGTTGTTTTTTTCCTTTCTTTCCTCCCCCCGTCACATTTCTGTTTGTTCATCTCATCTCATTATCTCTAGCCGCTTTATCCTGTTCTACAGGGTCGCAGGCAAGCTGGAGCCTATCCCAGCTGACTACAGGCGAAAGGCGGGGTACACCCTGGACAAGTCGCCAGGTCATCACAGGGCTGACACATAGACACAGACAACCATTCACACTCACACCTACGGTCAATTTAGAGTCACCAGTTAACCTAACCTGCATGTCTTTGGACTGTGGGGGAAACCGGAGGAAACCCACGCGGACACGGGGAGAACATGCAAACTCCACACAGAAAGGCCCTCGCCGGCCACGGGACTCGAACCCGGACCTTCTTGCTGTGAGGCGACAGCGCTAACCACTACACCACCGTGCCGCCCATTTCTGTTTGTTATTCACTTGAATTTTGATGGTTGCTGTAAAAACCTGCAATTTTAACAAGGGTGTGGACTTTTAATATCCTGTACACAATAAATATGATTTGTGGTTTGGGACACGTCCATAGTGAATTAATGATGGCAAGACTCGTGATGATCACCGATATAGTGAATAGGGTGTGTGGTTTGGGACATATCCACAATTGACAGACTATGTTGAGGTTCTTGCCAGGATGACCTATAGAGTGAATAGGGTGTGTGGTTTGGGACACGTGCTCGAGTGGGCTCATGATATAGTGAACAGTGTGTGTGGTTTGGGACACGTCCACAATGGAAACAGAATATAAGGCTAGTTATGTGTTAAGAAAGAATTCTGTGTTTGTGTGTGTGTAGGAAGAGACAGCTGTGTGTGTTTTTTCATACCTTTCTCTTCCTCTCTGCAGGTAATGTGTTACCTTGCTCCAGGTTCAATCTGTCATCGAGTGGGGTGTGTGTGTGTGTATGCGCACTCCAATAAAAGGGTTCAAGTAGAGATCTGTCATGCGCGCACACACACACACACACACACACACACACACACACACACACACACACAGAAGGCTGCCAGCTGTCAGGGTTTTGAAAGCACATTCCGTTTAACGTCCTGCAGCTCTTTCTCTCTCTCATTTTCTCTCTCTCTTTCTCTCACTCTGTGTCTCTCACCCTCTCTTTAGAATCAGTGTGTTATTGAAATGCATCCAAATGCAGCATGTTGGGCCTTGCACAGAGGAAAGGCGTTGCTGTTGTGTTTTCAAACTGCAGGTTGCATTTAAAAGGGTGCAGAAAAGTAGCCACACAACATAGACATGCACACACTCTCTCTCTCACACACACATCCCGCAGGCTGATTGATCATCTGTCATGGTAATGAAACGTTATACACAGTGGATTGCTCAACCAGCAGTGATGTTGGAGCGCGATCGGGCATCGGAGTCATTCAGAGGCCAAACATACACAAAGACATTCTCTCTCTCTCTCACTCACACACACACACCAAGCATGGCTCGAATACAAGTTTAGACGAGGTGAGTACACACAAACCACACACCCATTTCAACATATATAGATATATAGCTCCCATCTCATAGTTATCACTGAGAGTGGACACGTCCCAAACCGTATACCCTCTTCATTTGTGCATTTTGTAATATCGTACTTAATGGTTTGGATTTTGACCTATCATATTTCATTGTAGATTCCATCCAAGTTTTTCAATATTGCCGTGGCCAAGTGAAAAGAAAACTTAAAAAAAATATTGAGATTGGAACACACACAATGGATGTGATGATAAAGCGTCTTCCCAAAATAGTGTGCGTTGTTGTGAACAGAATGAGGTTAGGACAGAGTGAGAATAGTTTGTCACGTCAGTCGCCATCTGATCGTGAGGACTGAAATTAGAGGACTTCAAAAGTCAAATGTTCTCCAATAGCTCCAAGTTTATGAGTTGTGACTCAATGTTGACATTTCTCAAAATGGCGGAATCCACTGCAAATGGGCTTGTGGTTGATGCTAGGTATAATTAGAGCGCAATTTTAGTCGGATCGAGTTTTTCTTGGTAATTTACCAAAACATCTGAGGAGAATGTTTATTTAAATTTTTTTTTTGTTTCTTTTGCGCCATCACTCTTCCTGCAGATATGTATAAAAACTTACTGGCCATCTGTTCGCCAACTAAATTGATCCTTTTGGTTCAAGAAAAAGTGAGGAGTCTTTTACCATTTGATATTCGCCATCAAATGTATTCTTGCAGTTTAAACCAGTTGAAATAGCCAGCCTTTTATGTGTTGAGGATGCTTAAGAAAGTTCCTGACTGCTGGATGCTTTCAGACATGATCACAAAACAGCCAACATCTAAATTAGTACACTCTTCAAAACTCCATAAAAGGCGAAGCTGACAGAACTGAAAACGACAGAATGACAACTAACAAGCACTTTCTAAATGTCAAATCTTCCAATTGTCCATTGCTGAGTGTCGGCTACCATAAACCACACTCTTATTTCAAACCTTCAATAAAAAACGACAACATTTCATGCAAATTGAGTGCAATCTCCTTAACCCAGGTAAGATGTTACTGACATCGTCTCTGGTTCAGGAGTGGCTTGATATCAGGAATGCGACAGCTATAGCCTCTTTTCTGAAGACATCTGTGCGTGGTGGCTCTTGATGCGCTGAAACCAGCCTCAGTCCACTCCTTGTGAAGCTCTCCCCAGTTCTTGAATCAACTTTTCTTGACAATCCTCTCAAGGCTGCAGTCATCCCTGTTGCTTGTGCACCTTTTCCAGCCAGCCTTTTCAGCAATGACCTTCTGTGACTTACCCTCCTTGTGAAAGGTGTTGATGATCATCTTCTGGACAACTGTCAAGTCAGCAGTCTTCCCCATGATTATGGTTGCGTTTACTGAACTAGACCAAGAGATACACAGTATTATACTGTTTTATTCAAATTCAAAATGAAATATTCTCATATTTTGAATTACTGGATTTTTGATTTTCATGAGCGAAAAGCCATAATCATAAAATTAAAACAAAAAAAGGCTTGAAATATTTCACTTTACATGTAATGAATATAGACTATCTGAAAGTTTACCTTTTTAAATTAAATTTCAAAAAAGGAACTTTCCCCACAATATTCCAATATTTTGAGATGTACTAGTATTTCTGCCTAAATATGACCTCAACCATCATCAGATTTTCACGCAAGTCCTAAAATTAGATAAAGACAACCCAATTAAACAAATCAGACAAAAATATTGTCCTTACTCTTTGATTTATTGAGGGAAATGATCCAATATTACATATCAGTGAGTGGCAAAAGTATGTGAACCTCTCGGATTAGCGGTTAATTTGAAAGTGAAATTAGAGTCAGGTGTTTTCAATCAAAGGGGTGACAATCAGGTGTGAGTGGGCACCCTGTTTTATTTAAAGAACAAAGCTCAAAGTCTGATCTTTACAACAGGTTTGTGGAAGTGTGTTATGGCACGAACAAAGGAGATTTCTGAGGACCTCAGAAAAAGAGTTGTTGATGCTCATCAGGCTAGAAACGGTTACAGAACCATCTCGAAAGAGTTTGGACTCCACCAATCCACAGTCAGACAGTTTTTTTTTTTTACAGATGGAGGAAATTCAGGATCACTTTTACCCTCCTCAGGAGTGATCGACCAACAAAGATCACTCCAAGAACAAGGCATGTAATAGTCCGTGAGGTCTCAAAGGAACCCAGGGTAACTTTGAAGCAACTAAAGGCTTCTCTCACATTGGCTAATGTGAATGTTCATGAGTCCACCATCAAGAGAACACTGAACAACAATGATATGCATGGCATGGTTGCAAGCGGAAAGACACTGGTCTCCAAAAAGAACATTGCTACCCATCTACAGTTTTCTAAAGATCACACCGACTTGCCAGAAAGCTATTTGAAAATTTTTGTGGACAGATGAGACCAAACTAGAACTTTTTGGTTTCAATGAGAGGTGTTATGTTTGGAGAAAAAAAAAAACACTGCATTCCACTATAAGAACCTTGCTATCCTTGGAAACATGGTGGTGGTAGTATTATGATTTGGGCCTGTTTTGCTGCACCTGGGCCAGGACGGCTTGCCAGCATCAATGGAATGATGAAATCTAAAGGAAATATCAGGAAATCTGTTCGTGAATTGAATCTCAAGAGAAAGTGGGTCATGCAGCAAGACAATCACCCGAAGCACACAAGTTGTTCTGCCAAAGACTGGTTCAGGAAGAATAAAATTAAAGTGTTGGAATGGCCAAGTCAAAGTCCTGACCTTAATCCAATAGAAATGTTGTGCGAGCAGTTCATGTGAGGAAACCCACCAACATCCCAGAGCTGAAGCTCTTCTGTACAGAGGAATAAAAATCCTCCAAGCTGATGTGCAGGATCTGATCGGCAGCGACTGGAAATGTTTAAGTGCAGTTATTGCTGCACAAGGGGGCCACACCAGAGACTGAAAGCAAAGGTTCACATACTTTTGCCATTCACTGATATGTAATATTGGATCATTTTCCTAAATAAATGAACAACCAAGTATCATATTTTTGTAATTTTTTAATGGGGGGGGGCATGGTGGTGTAGTGGTTAGAACGGTCGCCTCACAGCAAGAAGGTTCTGGGTTTGAGCCTGGTGGCTGATGGGGGCCTTTCTGTGTGGAGTTTGCATGTTCTCCCCGTGTCTGTGTGGGTTTCCTCCGGGTGCTCCGGTTTCCCCCACAGTCCAAAGACATGCAGCTTAGGTTAACTGGTGACTCTAAATTGACCGTAGGTGTGAATGTGAGTGTGAATGGTTGTCTGTGTCTATGTGTCAGCCCTGTGATGACCTGGCGACTTGTCCAGGGTGTACCCTGCCTCTTGTCCACAGTCAGCTGGGATAGGCTCCAGCTTGCCCGTGACCCTGCACAGGATAAGCGGTTATGGATAATGGATGGATGTTTAATCAGGTTCTCTTTATCTACTTTTAGGACTTGTATGAAAATCTGATGTTTTAGGTCATATTTATGTAGAAATAAAAAAATCTAGAGGGTTCACAAACTTTCGAGCACCACTGTAAATGAATAAGCTACTTTAACATGACATTGTAATGTGTCTATAAAATTATCAAGCTACACAATTTGAAGCCCATCAATGCTGCTGCAAACAATTTACAAATAAATTTGTTCAAAATTTTTTGAAAATATTAATGAAAATATATGAGCATTTTTTGAATGTTCCATAAAAACACTATTAGAAGACATGGAAAACTTGACAGATTGAATGTTCGATGAACTAAATGTCAAAACAGTTACTGGTAACCTTAAATTCTTATAGCGAAGTCATATTTCTTGGTTCTTTCTCCTCTGATCTTGGGCCATCTTTCCATTTTTCCCCACAATATTTCTTAAAAGAAAAAAAATCCCCATGAATTAACCCAAAATATCAAAGCACTGCTATTAAATCTTATATTCTACTCATTTCCTGCTCTACACGTTTTGTCACAAGTTTGTCAGGAAGCGTGACAAAGACAAGGATTGTGTTTGTTTTGCTTGAAGCTTCTTGCTCAGATCGGTGATGATGTTCTGTCAGTTAATTGCGGTTTCGGATTTTCTGTAGCTGAACTTGTTTTAACCCCGACTGTGGTTATCCGACATGTTAATGCTTAAAAGGGCAAAATTTCGCAACATGATAACCACAACTATATTGGAATTAAAAAAACAAAACAAAACTGGAAAGAGTTTGGTTTTCAAGTCCAAACCACACACCTTAACCAATTACAAATCTCAACAGCAGAGCTAATCATTTTAACTGTCTTTCAAGAAAATGAAATGGAGTCCATAAACCTGTATCTGAACTTGTCATAGGACTGAGGATGAATTCATTCTAGGTGATCAGGAACCATAAACAAAGACAAAGTGACCGCATATATATTGCATATATATTGTGGATTATCAACTAAACGTCAATAAACATAAACCATAATATTTAGAATTTACAGGTGACCGTCACCTGACAGGTTGTTGACAAGCTAAAGTATAAAAGTGAAATGCAGTGACCAATAGCAAGCAACCACATCATTGGTGATTTGCTTGACGTGCACTATATAGTGCCCCATCACCTTTTGTTCATCTTCTTGAATTGGATTGATCAGAAATTGTTGATTTACTTTCTAGAACAGCTGCTTTGACAGTTATTCAAATCTCATTATGTGATTTGTTAAAGCACTTTGTTCGAAGACATTGTTGTTTCTAGAGGAACCTATAATTTGCATGGACCACTCAATATAATCTAAGCCAAGTACTCAATGAAGTAATACCTGTTGTTATTTCACAAACAAACAAAATCTAATGATTGATATGGGAAGGTTTTCAAAAAGAAGACATTTATTGCCTCTGCCAACTTTGTTGAAAGAGGTTATATTTTTGCCTCCATTTGTTTGTTTGCTTGTTTGTTTGTCTATTCCCATTGTAACTCAAAAAGTAGCAGACGGATTTGGATGAAATTTGGAGGAATGGTGAGCCACGGGCCAAGGAACAATTGTTTATGTTTTGATGCAAATACAGATATGCATGTAGGTCCAGTATTCAAATATGTATGCAAATTCAGGATTTTTTTGGCTTTTCCTAGCATAACTCAAAAAGTAGTGAATGGATTTTAATGAAATTTAGAGAAATGGTGGGCCATGGGCCAAAGAACAATTGAGTAGATTTTGTTGCAAATCCAGATATGTATGTGGATCCCAGATCCAGATATGTATGCGGATCCAGGATTTTTTTTTTTTGCCTGTTCCCGGTGTAACTCAAAAAGTAGTGAACAGATTTTGATTAAATTTGGAGGAAAGGTGGGCCATGGGCCAAGGAACAATTGGTTAGATTTTGATGCAAATCCAGATATATCTGTAGATCCAGGATCCAAATATGTATGCGGATTCAGGATTTTTTTTGCCTGTTCCCAACACAACTCAAAAAGTGTTGAATGGATTTGGATGAAATTTGGAGGAATGGTGAGCCATGGGCCAAGGAACAATTGTTTATGTTTTGATGCAAATTCAGATATGTATGTAGATCCAAGATCCAAATATGTATGCAGATTCGGGATTTTTTTTTTTTTTTTGCTTTTCCCAACATAACTCAAAAAGTAGTGAATGGATTTTAATGAAATTTGGAGAAAAGGTGGGCCATGGGCCAAAGGACAAGTGATTATATTTTGTTGCAAATCCAGATATGTATGTGAATCCCAGATCCAGATATGTATGTGGATCCAGGATTTTTTATTTTTTTGCCTGTTCCCAACATAGCTCAAAAAGTAGTGAACGGATTTGGATTAAATTTGGAGGAAAGGTGGACCATGGGCCAAGGAACAATTGGTTAGATTTTGATGCAAATCTGGATTTGTAAGTAGATCCAGGATACTTTAAGATGTGGCTTGGTGGAGAGATGCACTTTCTCAGGTGCCCTTCGAGTTGACCATTTTTCAAAGAAGTCTCCATTATTAGTTTTCAGTGGATGGAAAATCTTTAGGAGGACTTTTTTTTTTTTTTACCAGACATGTACTATCTGCCTGGTTTGCTGGTTTGTGAGATTCCTAGCTACCTTGCAAACTAAGCATCATCATTGAGTAACCAGCTAGTTTTTTTGTTTGTTTTGTTTTTAACCATCTAAAAACTCTTGATGTTTCATCAGTTGGCTTGATCTAACTCATCAAACACACTTCAGTTCACCTGATAAAGTACACTGGTGGCAGGGATTCAACCTAGGATGAGTAAGGAAGTCTTGGAACAGTCCTGGAACGGGACCATGGAAAGACTGGATCACATGCTTATACTTTTATCATCATCCACCTTTATCACATTTTCTCTTTATCTAGGCCAGCTTTTACACCTTCGACATTGAAAAAAAAAAAAAACTTCAGTCCTATGTGCAAATCTCACATTCATACAAAACCAGGTGGATGGAACCCAAACCTCTGTTGCACTGTTCTGCTTAGCTGGAACAAGAACAAAGAAGAAAGGATAAGAATCATTTGCATCTGTTCAGCGTAAAGACACTCCAAAGTAACTACACAAGCAAAGAAAAGAAAAATATGCTTAACCTGACGTCATGAGGAACATTCCTGCTAGTCGGGGCTATCTCAGTACACTTAGAGATCCACCAATTCCATATCTGGTTATAAGCGTGCACAACTGGTTAGTGTTATTCTAGCATTTTGCTTTTGATCATGGGACCTTCTGTTTTCTTTCCATCAAAGGTTTTGGTCCTTCAGCAAATGCATCACGAGCTTGGGAATGAATGTCATCCATCTTGGAAGCAAAACAGTAAATCTCATCTCATTATCTCTAGCCGCTTTATCCTTCTACAGGGTCGCAGGCAAGCTGGAGCCTATCCCAGCTGACTACGAGCGAAAGGCGGGGTACACCCTGGACAAGTCACCAGGTCATCACAGGGCTGACACATAGACACAGACAACCATTCACACTCACATTCACACCTACGGTCAATTTAGAGTCACCAGTTAACCTAACCTGCATGTCTTTGGACTGTGGGGGAAACCGGAGCACCCGGAGGAAACCCACGCGGACACGGAGAGAACATGCAAACTCCACACAGAAAGGCCCTCGCCGGCCCCGGGGCTCGAACCCAGGACCTTCTTGCTGTGAGGCGACAGCGCTAACCACTACACCACTGTGCCGCCCCCAAAACAGTAAATGTGTATGATTATTTGATCAAATTCAAGAAAACTAGAGGGTTTGTTAACTTGCATGCTCATTAGCTAGCTTGGAATCTGTAATAGTAGGGCAAACAGGCCACATAATCTAAGACTAGTCATGAAACATGATTATTGAACAAAGAAAAACATTTGATCATTGATATGGTGATGCTTTCTGGAAGTTAGCTCTCATTTTTGGAAGATTGTCACGCGATACAGTAGTTTTCTCAGGGAACTATACTTAAGGATACTTATTATCATAACATGAACCATGTCACTGTTTACGATTTCCTTCTCACAATGTACTGTACCATCACACCAATATCTAAATCACACCCCTTCCTTTATCTTGAAGGAACTTTTTTGTCTCCCACATGCTTGTGAGTAAAATATTTCCCAGGTGTGTGATGATGATGATGTCTCTTCCTGTCTCTCCGCCGGAGACACACACATACTGGAAAACCCCGGTGGTTAAACTCACACCTGAATTTTAATGACAGAGTGAGGGTTCCTGCTCATGAGATTTAGACGTCTCATGAGTTCCTTGTATGTGTGCAGGACGTGATACTGTACTTACAGAGTATTACCACTGAACATCCTGAGACTGGAAGCATGAAAATTCTCTTAAAATGGTGCAAACTTAAAGGGATCCTCCAGTGGATTTCTTCTCAAACTTATTTTAAATAAAAGTAGTTGCAGATTTCAAAAATCAAACTGTCATTTTCAGAGACCAAATAGTGTTTGAGAAAAGAATTTTCTTTAAAATGCCAGATGGGCTTCCTGCAGCGGTGACGTATACAATGACGTCAGGTAGCGGTCGCTTGGAGCAACTCAGATGTTTTTTTCTCTGTTTACATCGTAGTTTTACGAGTTTTACAAGTATTTTTTGACTAAATTTATCAGTTTTTAAATCAGTATGCCTCACCGTGTCGCATATAAATGCCACAATGATGCTAAAAAGAAAGCACAAGCTGGAACTGGACTGCATTTCCACATCTTGGTTTAAAATGGTTCAACTCGCAGTGCGACATGACACTTCACGCTCTAATTTATTCATTTTTTTTACATGATCTACAGCTGGTGCTGGGTAGATTAACAGAGAGAGTGTGTGGCATGGTTTAAAACAGAGATTTTAGGATGTGAATATTTGGTGTGAGATGACCCTTTGCTTTAAAAAAAAAATAGTTGCCTCAGGTTAGAGCCCTGCACTCCCGCGGGAGTCCCGCGGGACTCGCGGGACCTGACGCAAAGCAGTGCGGCGCGGGACAAATTTTGAAAGCTCATTGCAGGCACGGGCGGGAGGGGGAGTGCACAATGCGGGAGCAGGCGGGAGAGGTTATAAGCTGCAGTCCCGCTAACTAAAAACGTGTTTAAAATAAAATGTATAAATTATTAATTTATGTCTATCATGTATAATTTGTGCTGGCTATTTTATTTGCCATTAATAAAAACATTTTAAGATGCCTAAATTTGCGGATGTGGTCTAATCTCGCGTACGTTTCCGATTCCTTTCCGCTCTCAGTGCTTAGTTTCAGCACCTCTCAGTGCTTAGTTTCACCGAACCAACTTTGTCTGAAGGTGTCAACTGCATTCAACATGGTGGACGGAATGTCTCGATGTTTAAATATCTCAGTTGTTTGACGGTGTATCGCACAGATTGTTCAATTTAAAGCGAGAAATAGACAGTGTATAATCTGAGGAGCTGGTTGTGGTTGCGCAGCACTTCATATGAGAGGAGAATGAAATCGTGGTTGGAATCATAACGCCACAGACTCGGAAGTGGGAGTGCAAGTGCGCAAAGCGAGAGCTGTCAATCAAAGCGAGAGCTGTCAATCATGAGCGCATGCAGCGCTCAACTTGGAATGTGTCAGCAGAATGTCAGAGTCTAAACAATAAACTTACAATAAACCTCACAATGCCACCTATAAATACACAACATGTAGATCTACATAACGTTATCTGTGCCATCTCACAGCAGTTTGCTTAGCTATTTTTAATCAGGGCAAATAGCCTTATAGCCAAAACTAGTATATGATGCTTTAATTTATGGAGATGCCTTTTGTTTACACGTGATTTCCAAATGAGGGGTATTGCAATTTTATATTAGTCTAAATGAACATCTACACCAGGTTGCAAGCATCAGGGGAAGATTATGGACGCATCAAATTTGGCTTAACGGTCATTTAATGGTGAAATGCCGTTCGCACTGTCAGCCAACTTCGGGTTGTTTCTCTGAATTCCGACAATAAATGAGACCATCCGAACACATCTGAAAACATCGTGGTTTGAACTGTGTTGGTTCAAATCAACTTGGTTCAGACCAAGTTGGTACTACAGCTTTGGGAAACAGTCGTTTTTTGGATGTTAGTTAGTTCAAACTTGCATCGTACCATATTGGTTTAATGCTAACTTGGTTGGTTGTTTGGGAAACATGCCCCTGATCGTGAGCTGTAGATATTTATGCTCAAATCTCAAAGTAGGGGGCAGGGCACCATCACGCTGTGTCTTTAAATTATATTAATTTCTTATAGGCCTACTTGTATTTCCTAGAATGTAAATGTGAGGAGTGACATATAAGCTATGTGCAATGTACAATATTCTTAATATCCACTGTAGATTTTGGTAGGTGTGTTGGGTATCTCTGTAAAGCCTCAGCTGCGCATGCCGCCTGGCAACGCGCACCCTCGTTACGTGCGCTAGGTGAAGGATCGGTCAGTGGAGAGCTCAGCTAAGCTCAGCATGTTTAATTCCCCAAGCCAATGACAAGAACTTTCGTGAGAAATAACGTGAACGTCTGCATCATGCGGAATTTGCGGGCGGGAGCAGGACAAAATATGGCAGGTGAGGGCGGGAGCGGGACTGAAAATCATAATTCTTTGCGGGAGTGGGCGGGAGCGGGACTGCACAATGTGGGAGCGAGCAGGAGCGGGACTGAAAATTCTGTCCCACGCAGGCCTTTACCTCAGGTACAATGAGCGCAATTTGATAAGGAAATGAGCTGTAGGTTTTACTGAGCATCTTGCAGAACCAGCCACAGTTCTTCTGGACACTTTGACTGTCACACTGGCTTCTTAATTTTGCACCAAAACACAGGAGCCTTCATTATGTTTTCTTTTTTAATCTGAAAAGTAGGCTCTTATGTAATATGCTGCTCAGATACGTATATGTTATTTACCAGCTCGGAGGTCTGTATCATGAAATACCGTGGGCCGAGGTCAGTATTCAAGGCCGAGGTCACGGTATTTCACCATACGGACTGATCTTAAGCTGGTAAATAATATATTTATTTTTTTCTTTACCAAATTCTAACAGAAAACGAGAGCGCCTGAAAGGGAAAACCGAGCCGAGCTGCCATTTTGAATCCTCATTCACGGCTGTAATGCAAATGGCTTCCTCCTCGGTATACAAGTGCACTTCCATCACAGGAAAAAAACTACATTTTGCCACCTATGTAGTCCCCTATTTATACAAAATTGAGTCATTCAGGATTCAACCATGTTTTTGCTTGGCGTTAGCAACAGTTACAGGTTTTTAGCTTTCTCCTGAAATGTTTTCTTTTATTTCTTCTTTCTCAGGGTAGTAAAACTCGCTTTCGCTGTGAACACTGTCGTGATCGCTTTCCATGCTGTAAAATTAATGCTATTCTCCTGAGAAATGCTGGCAAAAATTTATAAGATTTTTGATAATCTTATAAATAAATCTTATAAAAAAAGAAAAACGTTGACAAAAAATGCTACTATGTTTGTTGTTGTTGTGAATGAGCGAGTCGCCAGAGGTCCGTAACCGGGGTCCGTAACTGGGGTCCGTATCGTAGGGTACAGACCCGCTCGCCAGCCAATCAGAGTGCAGGATTTGATGGAAACCGGACCGTGAAAAAAATAGACTTTTATTTTTATGGAACATTTAATGTTATGTTGGAAAACGAACATTTGGAGCTCTAAAATGTTTTTGTACTGACTTGATAATGTAGAAGTCATAAAATAGAAATCAATCACAAAGTTTGTCTGAAAAAAATAGGGTGATTAAAACTTGTGCACAGTACTGTGTATGCTGTCTGTAGCTGTAACAATGTCAGTTAATTTTGTCCTGTTTGATCATGGAAAGCTATCGTGGTAGAATATGCTTAAAATTCAGCCACTGAAAGCAGTTTGATGAACTTTATTTACTTTTAAAAATTGTGTTTTTTTTTTTTTTTTTAATTTGTGAATGCATGTTCATCATCATATTTGAAATTTGTAATCTAGGCAACTACAAAACAACACTTTTGCCTGTCCCAGCCCACTATAACTCCAATTTACCTTGAAATGTTCTTCAAAGGTTCTGAAAAAAAAAATAGACTATTTTTGCATTGTTGTGCACTGAGTCCATAAAACATCTCATGCTTGAAACATCCTTTTCCACAGGTCGTCCATTACAGGTGAAAAAATACACATTCACTCCACTCTGTTACCTGAACACATTCACCTCGATGAACTATCTGGAACATTCCACACAAGTCACATATTCAACACGAAGTTATATCATTCAATCATCGTTTCCTTCAGACTGTGAGGAGAGTTCTTTATTTTTCTTATTCTTATTCATTTTTTTTCAATCGCGATGTCAAAGTGATTGAAGTCGTCTCTTTGAAGGTACAACCCTGTTCCCTGAACTATAGACTGAAAGTCAATTCTTAATTCATAAATATTTCCTTGAAGGCATAAATATGTCCTTGAAGTTCTCAGATCACGAGTATGGATGATTTGTTCAGGATATTTTGTTGATTTATTTGCGTAAGTCTATGCTATAAAAAGTGGCCTGAGATGGATTTGAATGGTTGAATGAATGTTTTCTTCGATTCAGTGTTGAATAATAACAAAGAAAAAGTCCTACTGTGTAATTCTAAAGTTAGGTGAGGTGCTAAAGTTAACCCAAACATAAATTTCGGGCAAATTTCAAAATATCCGACAAATATGACAAAATGGTGCTTTTGGGGTCTTTATTTGTGTTACATTATTATGGCTCATACTTTATTTTGCGGATCAAACAATAGATGATCTCATCTCATCTCATTATCTCTAGCCGCTTTATCCTTCTACAGGGTCGCAGGCAAGCTGGAGCCTATCCCAGCTGACTACGGGCGAAAGGCGGGGTACACCCTGGACAAGTCGCCAGGTCATCACAGGGCTGACACATAGACACAGACAACCATTCACACTCACATTCACACCTACGGTCAATTTAGAGTCACCAGTTAACCTAACCTGCATGTCTTTGGACTGTGGGGGAAACCGGAGCACCCGGAGGAAACCCACGCGGACACGGGGAGAACATGCAAACTCCGCACAGAAGGGCCCTCGCCGGCCCCGGGGCTCGAACCCAGGACCTTCTTGCTGTGAGGCGACAGCGCTAACCACTACACCAGCGTGCCGCCCACAATAGATGATGTTTACTAAAATTATCAAAGTAAAAGTACGCAAAATCTGGTTGTAAGCGTGCACAACTGTTTTTGACCACAAAACGTTCTGTTGTTTTTTGTTCCATTAAAGTAAAACTACGAGGGGGAAAAACCACCAACAGACGTATGCGACAATTTCAAATCAATTTCAAACTGATTTTTAGCAACTGATTTTCTTCGTATTCGTGCCTCTTTCACCAAGGAATGTAGGAAATCATTAACTAAGGCTAAACAACAATAGCTTTCTTTCTAATCTCTCAAATGATGATAGAAGCTATCTGAATGCTCATAGTGTCAGAATGCAAATACAAAGTGTACATAGTAGGAGATAGATTATAGAGAGAGGGGTAGTGATGTTTGAAAAAGTAACGAGTTGAAAACAAGAAAGAGATTTTTCTTTTTAGGTGAAAGAAATATTGATGCGTGGGGTTTATGACAACGCTGTGAGTCTGTAATTAGTATTTTCATCAAAGTGAGGACCGGGAGGCCGACCACAGGGTTTGGCGTTTTGGGAAACTCCCAAAAGCATCAAATGCATCAGAGATTAACTTTCTGTTGGCTGATTATCATCGTCATGAACATCTCCTCGAACTCCTTTTGTGTCTTTGTGATTGTTCGTTCGATAAACACGTAAATATTTGTCAATGTGGTGCATGATGGCGCCGTTTAAAGAGAAAGATGAGCATCTATTCTTTGGCCTGTCAGCATGGCCGTATGCTCCCGAGTGTGTTTGTTCAGTTTTAGAGGACACACACGCACAATAGGTGCAGAGAGTGCTGCGTGTCATCATGCCGCTTATTAAAGTCGGAGTGCGTGCTCAGTGGTACGGTGTTGACATCCATATACTGAGTGGGTGCTGAAAGCCCAGACGGACAAACATCAGCATGAGGACATTTCTGTTTATTTTATTTTATTTTTTTTGCTCGTGCAGAGCAGCGTGTTTGGCGAATCAGTGTGACGTTAGTGTGGGATTAATGATATGAATGCGTGTATTTGAAACCGTCTTAATTTCCATAGTAACAGCAAATTTGCAGGAATTCTATCACAGATGTTCAACATAAACAGATCGACGGCTCCGCCTCAGATATTCTTCAGATATAATTGAAACAAAAATGAAGCTGTTCGAGAACAAGTATTTCAGACATTTGACCTTGCTGTGACCTTGACCCTGTTTGGCTCAATTCCAAAATAGAATCAGTTCATCTTCCAGTTATACTTCCGTTTCCAGTTGAAAGTACGCTGTGCGCATTTTGGCTGACGCTTCTCACCGGAGCTTTTTATTTTTCTTTTTTTCCCCTTTTGTTTTTCTTTTTGTGTTTGTATCGTTTGATGTTAGTTCTTTGTTTGAATGTTTTTTGTCCACCAGTTGTCGTGTAGCTCCGGACCCGGTTTTGGGTGTCGGTTTCCTTCAGGCCTTGGCCCACCATGGGTGGTGTCTGTGCTCCTCACTATGGACTGCAGTGAGCTCGTTGCTCTTTTCACATCAGGGTTGTCTGGTGCTTCTGTGCTTGATGCGGTGTTCCGGGTGATGTTTCCTGGTGGCGTCGCCGCAGCTGTGCAGGCGGTGTGGGACATACTTTCATGCGCCTTTTGGTGGGACTATGGGCAGCTACGCCATTACATCCTGACCCTCTTTTGGTGGACTTTTTTTTGTGACTGTAAGGCAATCTTGTGTGTGAACTAATTATTATTAATGAATTATTATCTGCTGGTTTGAACGATCATTCCTTATAAAGTCCATGATAATCATTGACATGATGACATTCTAAATGTGAGAAGAAAATATTGATTATTTAGCATTTTATTTTTTGGAAGGAGTCTCCAATGTCTAGTTGGACAAACAGTCAAAACTAAACATGTAATTTAGGTTTGTGGTTTCTCATGAAAATAACAAGCTGCTTTTTTTTTTTGATTATCGTTAATAAATGTTAAGTTGTTAGCACTGGCAAATTACCCTGATATAAGAGAAATAAAACACTTGAACATAGTTGTTAATAATATGAATTTCCTATAACAGTATTTATAACACCAAGTGCTTTATTTCTGACTTAAAACAGAACGATACTTTAAAGAACATCTTATGACAGGACAATATAAATGCAAATTTAGTTTTAAATAACAGTCATGTACAGTGGTGCTTGAAAGTTTGTGAACCCTTTCGAATTTTCTATATTTCTGCATAAATATGACCTAAAACATCAGCAGATTTTCACACAAGTCCTAAAAGTAGATAAAGAGAACCCAGTTAAACAAATGAGACAAAAATATTATACTTAGTCATTTATTTATTGAGGAAAATGATCCAAGATTACATATCTGTGAGTGGCAAAAGTATGTGAACCTTTGCTTTCAGTATCTGGTGTGACCCCCTTGTGCAGCAATAACTGCAACTAAACATTTCCGGTAACTGTTGATCAGTCCTGCACACCAGCTTGGAGGAATTTTAGCCCATTCCTCCGTACAGAACAGCTTCAACTCTGGGATGTTGGTGGGTTTCCTCATACAAACTGCTCGCTTCAGGTCCTTCCACAACATTTCGATTGGATTAAGGTCAGGACTTTGACGCAGTTTGCCATTCCAAAACATTAACTTTATTCTTCTTTAACCATTCTTTGGTAGAACGACTTGTGTGCTTAAGGTCATTGTCTTGCTGCATGACCCACCTTCTCTTGAGATTCAGTTCATGGACAGATGTCCTGACATTTTCCTTTAGAATTCGCTGGTATAATTCAGAATTCATTGTTCCATCAATGATGGCAAGCCGTTCTGGCCCAGATGCAGCAAAACAGGCCCAAACCATGATACTACCACCACTATGTTTCACAGATGGGATAAGGTTCTTATGCTGGAATGCAGTGTTTTCCTTTCTCCAAACATAACTCTTCTCATTTAAACCAAAAAGTTCTATTTTGGTCTCATCGTTCCACAAAACATTTTTCCAATAGCTTTCTGGCTTGTCCACATGATCTTCAGCAAACTGCAGATGAGCAGCAATGTTCTTTTTGGAGAGCAGTGGCTTTCTCCTTGCAACCCTGCCATGCACACCATTGTTGTTCAGTGTTCTCCTGATGGTGGACTCATGAACACTAACATTAGCCAATGTGAGAGAGGCCTTCAGTTGCTTAGAAGTTACCCTGGGGTCCTTTGTGACCTCGCCAACTATTACACGCCTTGCTCTTGGAGTGATCTTTGTTGGTCGACCACTCCTGGGGAGGGTAACAATGGTCTTGAATTTCCTCCATTTGTACACTATCTGTCTGACTGTGGATTGGCGGAGTCCAAACTCTTTAGAGATGGTTTTGTAACCTTTTCCAGCTTGATGAGCATCAACAACGCTTTTTCTGAGGTCCTCAGAAATCTCCTTTGTTTGTGCCATGATACACTTTCACAAACATGTGTTGTGAAGATCAGACTTTGATAGATCCCTGTTCTTTAAATAAAACAGGGTGCCCACTGACACCTGATTGTCATCCCATTGTTTGAAAACACCTTGCTCTAATTTCACCTTCAAATTAACTGCTAATCCTAGAGGTTCACATACTTTTGCCACTCACAGATATGTAATATTGGATCATTTTCCTCAATAAATAAATGACCAAGTCTAATATTTTTGTCTCATTTGTTTAACTGGGTTCTCTTTATCTACCTTGAGGACTTGTGTGAAAATCTGATGATGTTTTAGGTCATATTTATGCAGAAATATAGAAAATTCGAAAGGGTTCACAAACTTTCAAGCACCACTGTACTGCAAGAAAAAAAATCAAGCACAATGATATTCGTAAGTAATAATACAGTGTGTAAGAGCTAATATATTTACATATTTTTCAGGCGTCAACCTTGATTATTTGATCCAGGTTTTATGTACAGCACTTAAAATTTGAAATATATTCGTTGTCCTTTGGAATTATCATGCGATGATTCAAATCGATGAAAAAAAAAGTACCACGATTATTATCAGGCTTAGTTATTATTATCAACGCTTTGTTTTTCTGAGCTGTAACTGCGATGTTTAGACAGTAGATGTTTAGACAGTCACAAATAATAGCAGGGATACGTGCGACTTTACTCTTGGTGGAAGTAACAGCTTGAATGCTGAAAAAACACACAAAAACAGATGTAAATGGGAAAGAGCTGTTGTGCAATTGTGTACAAACAGATCTGGCAAGAAATCGGAGCTGTCTTTTTACAGACTGCTGAAAGATAAAGAAAAGAGAAGCAAATGCAGGTAGTACAAATGTTTGTAAAAGTTTAAGAAAAGGCCTATTTGTGATTAACTTTTTCATGTTTAATAAAAAGAGTATTTAAAGAATATGTAACGCCATCCTATACCGTACACCTGTGGGTAAATAAATAATTTTTGTTGGTTATGAAGAAAATGACACAAAAATTGTGGGTTTTTTTTAATTTAACAAACGGAATATTTACATTGATGAATAGGAACATGGGCGTCGCCACCATTGAATGTGAAGGGGACGTGTCCCCCTCACATTTCATAATTCTTCGTTTGGACCCCCCCACATTTAACATAAAATATTATTTCACCCAGCGTCGTTTCTATTGCTTCGTGAAAGAATCCATTCCACTTGATCGATAAGAGAATACACAGACCACTGAAAATCCACTCCGTTAGCTATCATTTAACTCGGGGCGTTCCCTACAACATCTCACCACGCGTGAGTGAAGTGAATCTCAGCGCGAGCACAGAAATGTTGGTGCAGCTGCTGGAAAGTGGAGGAGGTGACGTCAGCCCCATTGCAACCTCACAATCTCTAGCTTTTGCTAAAACCTTATTCTTTTGTTATCTGCCCTCAAAATTAACCCTAGGACACGTTAAATTAATATTCAACTAAACAGTGAAATAAGCTTAGCCTAATGGGGTATTCTTGGTTGATGATGAATTGTTTGCAGTATTTGCTCCTCCCCAGACACAATGGACATAAGGACATTCTTTACAAAGAAGCGGAAAGTCAGTCAAAATTTCCCCACAGGACAGGGTTTTTTTGTCCCAATGGAAATGTTAGTGCAGTTAGCTGGCTAGTCAATGTTAGGAGACGTATCAGCTAGCTTAACGTTAGCTATCATTTAATTCAAACCCAGTAGGCCTGCCTTACTGTAATGCCAAGAATGAGGTCAAGTCTGCTCTGATGATATTTATTGATTCCTTGTTTTGTCTGGTCTTTGGCAGTTTTCTGGAAAGTAAGATGGGAAGTCAGTGTATGGGGAAGGAATAGTAGAAAGGAAAGTAATGGAGAGAGATGGATGTTATTCCAGGTGGATTGTGAAGGAAAGGGGGATAAAAGTTATGAAGTGGTAGAAATTGTGGTGGCACCAATATAAGAAGGAGTTATATCTATAAATCTATTTGTTATACTAATCTGTAAATGCTACTGTAGTACCACCATTGCATGTAGGTTGACAAAACTGCACTTGTTCATTGTGTGAAGTTCTCTTTTATGTGTCATTGCTTGACCCAGTGTAATTTTGTGTTATGAAGACTGCATGATGCCATGACATTTTTGTTATGAGTATCGCTAAATCGGAAAAAAGTAAAATGCACCCACTAAAGTCACTGTTGGTGGTGAACAAAATTGCACCTGTTCATTGTGTGAAGTTATTTTTTATGTGTCACCATTGCTTGACACAGTGTGATTTTGTGTTATGAAGTTTGCATGATGCCATGTCATGCCTAGTCATTGTGTGAAATTATGAATATTCTTATTTTTAAACATACAGTTGAGTGTCACTATTGCTTGGCCCAGTAGCATGTTGTGTTACATCTAAAACTAAATAGAAAACACAAAATAAAAAGTAAAATGCACCTATTAAGTCATTGTTGGTGATAAATTGTGTCACATTCATCTCATTATCTTAGGCGTAGCGGTGGGTTTAAAAACAGGCTGATGAATATATGGACTAGTTGAATGAGGACTTATTGTTGAGTCTCTAAAATAGTCATTGAATTAAGTGACTTTTGTAGGTAAAATTAGGTGTTTAACAACCTGTTAAAAATACACCAGAATGCAGGAAATGGCATCTAATTAATTAAAAATTTTCTGGCGGAGGACCCCCCGCCAGTGTGCCCCCCCCCCCCACATTAAAAATGCTTCTGACGCCCCCGAATAGGAAAATAAATTATGCATTTGTTTTTTGGAATAAAATTTTCTTCATTTGTGATTTTTTTCCAAAAATATAGTGGATAAATTGAATCATGAAATGGATGAACTGTTACGTGCCTCGTATAGAATTGTCATTAATACCATTTGTAAGTATTGACAGATGATAGAACTCCTAGTTTCTCATGAAATAAAAGTGTTGAGTTCATTGTTCGTCAGTATAGCTCTTTAAAAATGTACATTAAATATTCAGTCCGAACAAAATAATCTGCAGTAATGCAAGTGCGATTAGTTATTAATTAAATTAATAACTAATTAAAATGAGCATTTCTGTGACTTTCATACTTGGAGTGTGTATGTGCTTGGTCTATATTCTGTTAAATTCGAGATGATAGACGAACGTGTTATTGTGCCTTCACTGTTTTCATGATATGACGGTGGTGTTACGTGGTGAGTGTGTCGTCAGTATGGCATGTTTATTGTGTTAAGTTAATCTCTCTGTTGACTGCTGCTGTGTTAATGTGTGTAAGCATGGTTAGCTTGGCCTTGAATACACCCCAACACACACACACACACCCATCCCTAGCCTTGGCTATAGTTTGGTTTGGGTCAATAGAAAAGCACTGAGGTGGAAATTATGAAACATTCCGGAAAAGCCCAGCTGTCCCAGACTAACACACACACAGCTGTAAGAGCTCAGTGACATCTCTCTCTCGCTCTCTCTCTCTGTCTCTCTCTCTGTATCTATACACACATATGGTTGCTATGGTGAGAAATACACACTGCTTTATCATTCACAATGGAACCTTAGTACCTGTATTGCTCATCACAGGTGAGTCTCGCATAGGGGCTGCCCCGTGTGTGTGTGTGAGAGACAGATATTTCCTCCATGATCCATTCCGTGCATCTACTGCATCTATATCTGCATCTATGTGTGTGTAAAAAAGCCTTTAGTTGGTCCCCATCAAGCAAAGTGGTGTGTGTGTGTGTGTGTGTGTGTGTGTAAGCCTATATGCGGACCAAACATCTCATTTATGATAGGAATACTCAACTTCTTTTGGATATTTGGTTGGTCCGCATTAGGCCAAGATACATATATATGTGTGTGTGTGTGTGTGTGTGTGTGTGTCTGTGTGTGAGAAAGCCTTTCTCAGGCTAAAAAAATTCCAATTATTTTAGAAATACATGATTTCTTTGGAACATTTGGTTGGTCCCCGTGAAGCAAAGTGGTGTGTGTGTGTGTGTGTGTGTGTGTGTGTGTGTGTGTGTGTGTGTGAGTGTGTGTGTAAGCCTATATGAAGACCAAAATTCCATTTACAATTGGAATACTCAACTTCTTTTGGACATTTAGTTGGTCCCCATAAAGCAAAGTGGTGTGTGTGTGTAAGCCTATATGAAGACCAAACATGCCATTTACGATTGGAATACTCAACTTCTTTTGGATATTTGGTTGGTCCCCATTAGGCAAAGATATATATATAGATATATATATATATATATATATGTGTGTGTGTGTGTGTGTGTGTGTGTGTGTGTGTGTGTATGTGTGAGAAAGCCTTTCTCAGGTACAAAAAAATTCCAATTATTTTAGAAATACATTATTTCTTTGGAACATTTGGTTGGTCCCCATGAAGCAAAGTGGTGTGTGTGTGTCTAAGCCTATATGAAGACCAAACATGCCATTTACGATTGGAATACTCAACTTCTTTTGGACATTTAGTTGGTCCCCATAAAGCAAAGTGGTGTGTGTGTGTGTGTGTGTGCGTGTGTGTGTGTGTGTGTGTGTGTGTAAGCCTATATGAGGACCAAACATCTCATTTATGATAGGAATACTCAACTTCTTTTGGATATTTGGTTGGTCCTCATTAGGCCAAGACACATATATATGTGTTTGTGTGTCTCTGTTTGTGAGAAAGCCTTTCTCAGGACCAAATAAATTCCAATTATTTTAGAAATACATGATTTCTTTGGAACATTTGGTTGGTCCCCGTGAAGCAAAGTGGTGTGTGTGTGTGTGTGTGTGTGTGTAAGCCTATATGAAGACCAAATATGCCATTTACGATTGGAATACTCAACTTCTTTTGGATATTTGGTTGGTCCACATTAGGCCAAGATATATATATGTGTCTGTGTGTGTGTCTGTGTGTGTGAGAAAGCCTTTCTCCGGACCAAAAAAACTCCAATTATTTTAGAAATACATGATTTCTTTGGAACATTTGGTTGGTCCCCGTGAAGCAAAGTGGTGTGTGTGTGTGTGTGTGTGTGTGTGTGTGTGTGTGTGTGTGTAAGCCTATATGAAGACCAAAATGCCATTTACAATTGGAATACTCAACTTCTTTTGGACATTTAGTTGGTCCCCATCAAGCAAAGTGGTGTGTGTGTGTGTGTGTGTGTGTGTGTGTGTGTGTGTGTGTGTGTAAGCCTATATGAGGACCAAACATCTAATTTATGA